>NC_085138.1:100654765-100954765 GCF_035046485.1 Aedes albopictus | reverse complement strand
TGCGTGGGTGGATGCAGATGGGCCCTACAAAGACAAAAACATGTTTGTTTACAAAAAGCAGATAGGCCCTTTTCAAATGTTCGTCTAGATATGGGATTCCCATATAACATGGTACAATTATGTGTGGAACGACAGTATAGTAGATACAATTTCTATTATTATTGGGGAAATTACCTATTCTCGGCCGTTTTGTTCTCTTCGTCTTTGGGGGTTTCTTTAAACCTATTGAACTCCGAGTTGGTCTCAAATCCTTCTCAACTTAGCTGAATTATATGGCCAAGTTTCAGGCAATTTGGCTGACAAAAACCCCCCATGACGAAGAGAACAAACCTGCCGATAATACCCATTGTCACCCTATTTTCATTTTGGAAGTAAGCTTCCCATGGGGATTTTTGTCATTATTATTTGCTTGTAATTTTGCTCACCATTCCCTTTCCTTTTCCCATGTCATTCCAATTTCCCTTCCCATTCCCCATTGGCGTAGCTAGGGGGGGTTCCAGGGGTGCCTGGCACCCCCTAGAACAAATTTGGCACCCCCTAGATATTTTCCTTGACATGCACCAAAAATTTTAAACTTCACACAATAATTTCAATATTTATAAATGGCTCATTTGAACAAAACTTAAACACTCATGGAATTACTTTTATACCTGTTGTACGTTTTGGCGTTTTTTTATTTTGATAAGAACATGACTTCTCCATGGATTCCTCCAGAAATACCTCTATCTATTTATACAGTGATTTCTCTAGGCCTCTTTTATGGATGATATTCCTTCAATAAACATCCCTTAGGACTCTGCTTCTGACGGGGTTGAACATACAAGAAATTTTTGCAGAGATTTATCTAGCAATTTCGCCGGTGATATTTCCAGGAATTCTTTCAGAGACTTTTTTCAGAGATTCTTCCAGAAATTTCGCATAGAATTACTCCAGCAGGTTACATTGGCCTTTCTTCGGGAATTGTGGCTAGGATTCCTCAAGTAACTCCTGCTAAGATTCTTCCAGCAGTTTCTCGTAGAACTCCTCCAAAATATCTCACTCTGATGCCTTCAGGAATTCTACTAGGGAAGTTCTTCTGAAAATTCTTCCGGAAAATTTCCCTGGGATTTATCTAAAAATCCCTTCGGTGATTCTTCCACAGATTTCTTCAAGGATTTATCCACTAAAATTCCACAGGGGATTTCTCCAAAAACTTCTATTGACTTTTCAACATAAATTCCAGCTGGAATTCTTCAAGCAATTCCCTCTAAAATTCCTTCAGAAATACTCCTAGGGATTTCTCCTGGCATTCCTCCTGTGATTCCCTCAGAAATTCATCCTGCGATTCCATTAGAGATTCTTCCATACTTCTACCGATTATTTCAAGGAGAACTGTAGGTATTCCTCCAGGCATTTGTTAGGGGAACCTCTATTAGGATACCCCCGACATTCTTGATTCAAGGATTTTCTAGAAATTACTTCTATGATACCTCCCGCAATTCTAGGAATTCCTCCAGATATTCCAGCTGGGATTTCTCAAGCAATTCGCGGTTCTTACAGCGATTCTTCCTTCAGAAACCTTAACTGTGGTAATTCAGAAATTATGCTAGGGAGTCTTCTAGAGCTTTCTCTTGACTTTTTTTTCTGGGATCTTGCCAAGTAATCTTCTCCAGAGTTCTTGCAGAAATTCTTTTGGTTGTTCTACCAGGGATTGCTCTAAGA
This sequence comes from Aedes albopictus, assembly GCF_035046485.1. Lineage (NCBI taxonomy): Eukaryota > Metazoa > Arthropoda > Insecta > Diptera > Culicidae > Aedes > Aedes albopictus. The sequence goes on along the minus strand of NC_085138.1, from coordinate 100,953,064 downwards.
ACTCATCCAAGAATTCCTCTAGAGATTTTATCCAAAATTCCAGAAATTCCTCATGGAATTCCATCAGAAACTTCTTTTGGCCTTCCTCCAAGAATAACTCAAACAACTCCTCTTGCGGTTCTTCCAACAATACCTCCAGAAGTTCTTACTATCATATGTCCAGATATTCTTCTGATTCCTATATGAATTTATCCCAGCATAATGGCTGGAATTCTTCAGAGAAATCTTCCTGAGATTCCTTCAGAAATTTCTCCTGCGATCCCTTCAGAGCCTTCTTTACATATTCTTCCAGAATACCTCTACCGGTTGCAGGGACTTCTCTAGGTATTCCAAGGATTTTTCTTTAGATTCCGCCAGGCATTCCTGATGGGGTTTCTCTAAAAATTCCTGTAAAATTTACACCAGCAATTCCTCCTAGGATTTCTGCTGAGATTTCTACAATGCAACACCCCAGAATACTTGTAAGAATAGCTCCTGAAATTTTTCTGTGATTTCTTCAGAAGCTCTTCGTTGATTCCTCCAGGAATTTTTATTCAAGATATTTTATTCAAGGATTCTCTCATAATTTTCTCATGGATTTCCTCCAGGAACTCCTCTTGGCCTTCCTCCAGGAATTTAAGATGGATTTCTCAAGCTATTTCTGCTGTAATTCTTCCAGCAATTCCTCGTAGGACTAATCCAGGAATTCCTACTATACCATTTTTCCAAGAATTTCGCCAGGGATTCCTTCAAAATTTGCTGGGATTATTCAAGGAAATCTTCCTAGGAGCCTTGCAGAAATACCTTCGGTGTTTCCTCCTGGAAATCCTAAAGGGGGTTTTTCCTGGAATTTTCCAAAATATTTCTCATAGGATTCCTCTAGGAACTCCTTTTGACTTTCATCCAGGAACTCCTCCTGGAATTCCATAAGTGATTTCTGCTGCTTCTAATGTTTCAGGCATGCCTGCTAGGTCTCCTCCAGAAATTCTTACTGTGATACCTGCAGGAATCCCTCTAGGGATTTCTCCAGGCATTCTTGCTGGGATTCTTCTAGAAAGTTTTCCTAGGATGCTTCCAGTAATGCCTTTAATTTCTTCAGGGATTTCTCTAAAGACTCATCCAAGAATTCCTCTAGAGATTTTAATCATGGATTTCTTTAGAAGTGAATAATGGTGTTACTTCTGGAACTCCTCTTGGCCTTCTTCAAAGAATTCCAGCTGATGGAATCCCAACAGTAGGAATTTCTTAACGAATTTCGAGAATAGTTGGAATTTTCAGAGAAATCCTAGGAGGTATTACTAGACAACTCTCTAGTAAAATCCTATAGGAATGAACGATAAAATGTAATTGATTAGAAGGCACCGAATGTTGCTAATTGGGTTGTTTAATGAATAAAATATTGCTACTTTCTATAGCCTAATTGAACCAGCTCATTTTTCTGAGCATTACGTGATTTTATTGGATTTCAATACCTTTGTTTTGATGTTCAAATTAACAAAACAGTTTTAATTTTCGTGGATAGAATGACAGTTCAATCGATAAAATGACAGTTCGACCCGAACAAAAAATTTTCCCCATACAAACTTTAAATGCATTTTAAAAATAGTTCCCGGACTCCAAAAAATATGAAATTTTTGATTTAGACTAATTTTGGGGCGGAGAATCCGATTACGAAATAATCCGGATACCCCTAAAGAACCCAATTGAAAAATTGAGAGATGATCGCGTTCGGGTGGAACTCGAACCCACGACTCCGTATTTGCTAGACCACAGTATGGTCATATCTTTGAGAATTCCTTAGCAGTGAAGAGAATTGTCAGACAAAAGAGGCACAAAACAAGCAACAAAGAAGGTGCGACGATTAGTCTTTATCCCTACTGGTGACAGATAATGACATGATCTCGAAATTTTTTGTTGCAGACAAAACGGAAGCTGAATTTGTTGCGTACTTTTCAACTCGTGAATAATCAATTATTACTAACCCATAGTCGAAACTGTTTGATGATAGAGCTTCACCAGAGATGCAGTGTTTACCGACTCGAAGTTACCGTTCGAAAATCGCAATGTAAGGCTTAAAAATATCTAAACTCGTGGTGTCCGATGTTAATCCCATTATTTTCAAGTTGGGACAAACTTATGTCGCATGGGTTGTTTTGTCGCAACAAAAACAGGTTGCGACATTGTCATTATTGTTGCGCGATGGTTGAATTTTGATTCACTGTTCCTTAGGCATGCTTGTTTTTTGTTTTTGAAAATTTCTGCGGTAGTTTTTAATCTGCAATTTCTTTGGATTTATTTTTTATAATTTCAATGGCTATTCCTCTGAAATTATTTCAACAATTTCTTTTTCAGTTATTTTGCAATTTTATCGTGATCACTTTTTGTTATTCTCTATGATTTAATTGTATTTATGTATATTGCTTCCGAAAATTGCTGAACTGGAAATTTAGAAATACTCAACTGGACTTGCTCAAAGAAAATCTTATGAAATTCACGAAAATCTTCCTGACAAATTCCCAAAGCGATTGCCGAAAAAAAAAATCCATCAAAATTACCTTAGAACTTTCAAAGTAAAGCATTGTCCAGTTAGAATCCGGACGCAGATAATCACTTATATCTCAGAGGTGGAATAACAAACAGAAAAGGTGAAGCTCTCAAAACAAAGATAATTTACTGTAGTTTTATGGAAAAATATCATTAAAATTATTTAATTTAATTTTTAATACATTTTCTCATTTTTTTCGTGATTACTTCCTTAAAAATCTGCACAATGGTAGTAAATTTTAACGTGGATGTGCGAGAGTTCGACTGTTGGATCTATATTCTAGGTTAGGAAAATTCGGCTTATCAGTCCTTTTTTCTCAAGAACGATAACGGTTTTCGATTCGTCCCTACGTTTCGGTAACGGTTGTTACCATCCTCAGGGGAAAATTAGTGGAATCGTTCTTTGTTTGGAGGCTTTGCTGAGCATTTGTCTATGGGGTTTTTGGTAGTTGTACATGCGTACTTATTGCTATGTTTTTTCGGTAAAATTCGGTATTTTTTTAGCACTTTTTATATTGGTTAGTTTTTGCACTATTTTGTGCAAAAACTAACCAATATAAAAAGTGCTAAAAAATACCGAATTTTACCGAAAAAACATAGCAATAAGTACGCATGTACAACTACCAAAAACCCCATAGACAAATGCTCAGCAAAGCCTCCAAACAAAGAACGATTCCACTAATTTTCCCCTGAGGATGGTAACAACCGTTACCGAAACGTAGGGACGAATCGAAAACCGTTATCGTTCTTGAGAAAAAAGGACTGATAAGCCGAATTTTCCTAACCTAGAAAAAAGTAAATTTTAACATCAACCCCTTCGGCGGATCTGTTTAATAATCAGGTCATCTCTGTAGTGTCCTGAGACCCTCTACCAATCTGATTAGGATTCCAAAGAAACTTTGCCAAACATTTCTCTTCTTGCGAAATTAAGGGCTATTCAGTGAATTCCAGAGAAGCGAAATTTGAGTGTTTTTTCGTTAATAAACACTATCCAACAGTGATGACACCACTGCACATCTCAGGCTGTCGTGATAGCTCACCAAATTAGCTCAAACCTCTACAGATCCCATGTGTGCATTTTTGAAAAGCAGCACGCGATTCTTGAGGTTATCATCTTTGTACACATTTGGTGTCAAAATCGTGATGTGAGAAAACGATGTCCAGAACTCGAACTTCCTGGCAAATCTTGGAATTCCAAGCAGATTTATCCATGAACATAAACTTCAATCTTCCTTGGACACTTCCTCATGGCATGGTTAACAACATCTGTGCACATCACACATAATGGTTATGGAGACATTAACATTTTTCGCGACTGTCGTACCTGACCACGCTTAATTTTCAGCGTGTTTGTGCAAGATTTTTTTCCTTCACTTGTCTTCAATCTGAAATAACTTTTCACTCGTAGTAAGAAAATCGATGAAATTTCCACCATCAATAGAGGCCTTGTTTATGATCAGACTGCTGTAAAAAAAATATGATTATGATCATTGAGAGCGTCACAATAAATTATCCTTTGCGTCCGGATTCTAACTGGACAATGCTTTAGTTGCTAAAAGAATTCATATAAGAACTACCAAATCAATTCCGGAAGAATATATTAAGACTTTTTAAAAAAATTGCCCAAATCCAATCTCAAAATAAATTTCCGAAATATATTCCATACAAATTTCCACAAACATTCACAAAAAAATCTAAGAAATTCTCAAAGAATTTTCTGAAATCATTAAAGGAATTTCTGAAGAAAATATAGAAAAATTCCAGAAGTAATTGCCGTAGAATCACCGTGACAGAATTTTGAAAGAACCACCAAAGATTTTTGTTTTTCAAATAAATTCCCGAAGGAAACCTCTAAGATATTTGGAATTCCCAAATAAATTTTCCAATGCAAATTACATCGGAATTGCCGAACATATTCCGAAATCATCTGCTGACGGAATTCCTTACATAATTACTGAAGAAATTGTCTAAAGAATTATCATAAAAAATATAGAAGCGATTTATAAAAGAATTGTTGAAGGAGTTTTCGAAGAAATTGGTGAAGGAATACTGAATAGCATAGACAATTAGGTCAAAAAATTTCTAAAAAAAATGCGAAGAAGTTCCCAGAGTCATTGTCGAATGAATTACCAAAGGCTTCACTAGAAGAATATGAGAGCAAATATCAATAGAATTGTTGACGTTAACAAAACAATACATGAAACACTACTAAAAAAGTCTCAATTGAAATAAATTGCAAAACAATTTCCAAATAAATTGCCAAGAATACTCTCTGAGGAATTACCAAAAGAATGTTTTGCCGAGAACACAAATTTCTTGTATTATACGTATAAACTAGAACCGATTATCCGAATGAACGAAGCTGAAATTTTGACTGGTAACTACAATGTTGGTTTTGAGTAAGTCAAAATTTCAGCTTTATACACCATTCCGTTCACGAGATATATTAATATATATAAATCCAGTCGAAATCGGAATTTGGTGCGAGCGTCAGAATCCCGAAGGGAAAATCAAAGTTCGATCTCACCAATTTCCAGGTTTCAAATGGATTGATAGTATGTTCGTGAAGCTTCAGAACGGAACTCAGGATAATGAATACAAATGTTGTAGTTTTAAGGGTCGTACTGACAATTTCTCTATAAAAGTATGTTCATGTCCACGTGGTAGTTTTTAACTAATGAAACAAAAACGCTGTCGCCATAAATGTTGTGGTCAAACCAAAAATGCAAATACGTATCCTGATTTTGCAATTTTAAGTATTTATAACTCTTGCAATAAAACAAACAGGGTGTCACGATGAATACCAGTTACACGCAAATTTGTGGATATTTTATAGTTTCCGAGATTTACACTTCTAATAATTGCTCTGAAAATGTATTCTTACGGACCTAATTGTTTTCAATCCACAAAATAAAGAGATTGTCGCGAAGATTGTTAAGTTCAAACTGAAAATGCAAATTCCATGTATTATACGCAATCAAGTTATAAAGTTTTGAAACCTCACATGGTGGAGAAAGTGTTAAATGGTTCGGAGTTTTAAAAAAAATACAGTGTGTTTAAATTTTCGGATTAATTTTTTTGTCGCGATGCAGAAAATTATTTTACTAAGAAATTGAGGGTGGATCGGTATTTCCCTTTACAAAAAAAAAAAAAACAATCAAAACAACCTGGAAGCCACTGAAACTGGCACCCCCTAGGAAAAAATCCTAGATAGGCCAATGCCATTCCCCATTCCCTTCCAATTTTCCCGTCAGGTTAATGATGATTACGGCAATGAAAGTGCGAGGCACAAATCTCCCATTCGCAGGAGAACGTGCCGCCTGAGCCGACCTACTGATACCTGAAGGTAGTGGGGATTAGTTGGTTCGGCACTGGTATACAGCAATGGCGTCCCTACAGCAAGGCGCGCACCCGGGAAGGTGCCAACAGGCGTCCGGTAATGAGGGAGATTCGTTACAACAATGTCTTCGGCGGCCACGTGCAAGGCGGCCACAATGGGAGGCCCGTAGGTGTCCAGAATTACAGGGCCGCGACGAAATAGACGTTCGAGGATGCGGGGGATACCGTGCTGACTGCAGGAAGCTCGTATGGCGTCGGCGAAGGCGGTCTGTAACCGGGACCGGGCTTCGACGGTGGTGAACGTAGCGGCCACAACGATGCCGGACAGGATCGACAATGGAGATCCCTAGCGGTATGGACCAGCTCGCGAATCAAAAGGTCGGAAGTGGTGATGAAAATTCCAACTTTCCGCAAGTGGCAACGTTTCGAACCACGAGCGGCCCGAGAGGACACTCCGGTCTATGCTTAGTCGTATCTTCACGTGTCACGAGTATCCGATCGAAAAAAAAACTTTCTTGCAATGTTCGCGCTTTGACAGTCACAACTTGAGTCCTCGTTACAGTCCGATTCCCTTCATTCCGAGCCCCAACCATCACATTCAGCGACGATTGCGTTTTTCTGTATCCGTTCGCTTACTACATCACACCGGTCATCCAGAAGGCACCGTTTAAAGTTGGGCAAATTATACGCCTCCCTTCTGGGTAGCGCTGCGCGGAGCAAAGGGGTTCTCAAACCGTACCCCGCTGCAAGCTAGCTAATCCGATAGTGAAAATCGCAAACCAAATACTTTCTCCCGATTAACATTCTAATTGTAATTCATATTCATGATTAAATGCTAGTTGGATTGTTTGAAAAGCTCAGGAGATGGGAGTAGCTCAAAAAGTAAGTCTGAACCCAGCCAAGCGTCCCGGAAAGCTGAAACGGGTGGGCCTGAAAAGGCCGATCCGTCCCAGATCGAAGGAAACAGGGGCTTGCGACCATTGATTAGTCCTCAGCAGGGTGGATCAATAGGGGACGCCTACTACACCATAATTGAGCGGGAGAAGAAGAATGAGAAACCGTAGACGTGAAGGAGCGTAGGGACACCAGGCCTAAAGGTCCCATTAGATGTAACAAATATTTAGCCGAACCAGCCCACCAAATAACTAACACAAAGTGAATTATAGCAACCTTGGATAAATGGCAAATATTTGACATTCTCATTACACCAACAAAGCTAGCCATGAAAATGTTTGACACTTCTCAGGTCATTTTGACAGACCACATACACGCACGATCCGTCTTTTTCATATATACTACTTTATCGATCTTGTTGCCGTCCTTTTCATGCTCATGTTACATCTGTCAAAATGACGTGAGAATTGTCAGTCATATTGAGGTTAAGTTCGTTGGTGTAATGAATAATAATGACAAATAGTCTAATGGCACCTAAAAAAATGTAGGAGGGCTGATGCCGAGCGCAAGAAGGGTGATGCGCTCGTCATCAAGACGAATACTTATACCAGAAATAATAGAATCCAACAAATTCGTACAACTGTTCTAACCATTTCGGCAGAGTTTTACGTCTCGCTCTCGTTATCTAACATTTTCTATTAAGGCGAAACTGGAAGCATTTTCTCATTTTTTCGGTTTTTGATTTTTTATTAAATAACGAAGCAATATTTTCAAAATCGAATTTCGTGCACATGTAGAGTATGGATCAAGGTATCTTCTGAATTTTTTTGAGGTGGAAAATGTTTTCCATTTTTGCAGAAACCATTTTTTTGTGAAATTTTGTACAAAAATGGTTTCTGCAAAAACGAAAAATATTTTCCACTACAATAAAAAATCAGAAGATACCTTAATCCATACTCTACATGTGCATGAAAACCGATTTTGAAAATATTGCTTCGTTATTAAACAAAAATCAAAAACCAAAAAGTGAGGAAATGCTTCCAGTTTCGCCTTAAGGACTGCTTCGTTACTCATTATTGTCCTTTTCCTCGGTCAGGATACATAGAAAATCTATCCTAGACCTTCACTCAGCGAAGTAAACTAACGAAATTCATCAAAATACCTTATGTAATTTAGTCATAACTGCAAAGCATGGATGCCATAAGAATTTATTAATCATGCTTATTGTGACATAATTACATAAGATAAACTTAATATAATTAACTAATTAAGCAGAAATTTCGTAAGATGACGCAGACTGGAATCGATCCATGAACGTCGAGATCAATGAGCTCGTGCCAAACCCACGCGGCTATCGACGCTTGAGAATATCGTGTTTCTAAATATGTATAAAAGCCTGTCATGAAGCGACCTTATGAAACTGATTCTAATCGTTATGAATTGTTTAAAGGCCATTTCATAAGTTAGACCTTTTGATAATCTTGGGTTTATTTGACTGAGTGTTGTACAGTCGATTGTGTAGGCGCGGTGATTCTTACCTGGAGCCCTTTGCCATCATGTACTTTGTCTTCGACACATTAATGGCTAATCCGATTCACCTAACTTATTCTTTAGTCGGATGAACGTTTCCGCCATCGTCTCAAATTTACGAGTTATAATATCAATATCATCAGCGAAACCAAGCAGTTGAACGGACTTCGTGAAAATCGTCCCACTCGTGTTTATCCCCACTCTTCTAATTACACCCTCTAAAGCAATGTTGAACAGCAAGCACGAAAGACCATCACCTTGCCGTAACCCTCTGCGAGATTCGAAGGGATTTGAGAGTATCCCTGATACTAGAACTATGCACATCACTCGATCCATCATCGCCTTGATCAATCGTATCAGTTCATCCGGGAATCCGTACATGTGCAAAATCTGCCATAGCTGTTCTCGATCTATTGTATCATACGCTGATTTTTAATCGATGAACAAGTGATGTGTGGACACGTTGTATTCGCGGCATTTCTGCAACACCTGATGATTAGCGAACATCTGGTCCGTTGTAGCGCGTTCACCCATAAATCCCGCCTGATATTGCCCCACGAACTCTCTTGCAATCGGTGATAGACGGCGGCATAAAATTTGAGAGAGTACCTTGTAGGCAGCGCTCAGTAGTGTGATCGCGTGATAGTTCCCGCAATCCAACTTATCGCCCTTTTTTGTAGATGGGACACACGATACCTTCCATCCACTCTTCCGGTAATACTTCCTCCTCCCAAACCTTGGTAATGACCCAGTGTAGAGCTCTCACCAGTGCTTCTCCACCGTATTTTAGAAGATCGCTGGGAAGTTGATCTGCTCCAGCGGCTTTGTTGTTTACAACCGGCCAACCTCCTCCTCAATCTCTTGGAGGTCAGAAGCCGGAAGTCTTTCGTCCTGTACACAATACTACTACACATACTCCTAGATTAGTTACCACGCCACCTTCGGTACTTTCAACGTCGCCATTGGGGTGCTCATCGTAATGCTGCTACCACCTCTCGACCACCTCACGCACGCTCGTGAGAATATTCCCGTGATTATCTCGGCACATGTCGGCTTGTGGCACAAAGCCTTTGTTCGATCGGATCAGCTTCTCGTAGAACTTCCATGTGTCTGGGCGTGGCGCAGCAGCTTATCCATTGCTTCGCGATCTCGTTTTTCCTGCTAGTGCTTCTTCATCCAGAAGACTGAGTTCTGCCTGTTCCGCGGCTGTCTGTAACGTGCCTCATTCGCTCGTGTACGGTGTTGCAGTATTCTCGCCCATGCTGCATTCTTCTCGTTTTTCAACTGTTCACATTCGTCATCATACCAGTCGTTTCTGTGATTCGGAGCCGCAAAGCCTAGTGCTGCAGCCGAGGTACTACCTATGGCGGATCGGGTGGCGCTCGACTTCGACGCGTGATAATTACCGTCGAAAGGTATGAAAGCATGCATACAGAGACTAGGTAGTTATTCGAATCTATATTCGCACTGCGGTATGTGAGGCTTTCCACGGACCAGCACGAATCCATTTTAATCGATGATCTACTTGATATTTTTGCATACTATTCCTTTTTATGTGAGAAACAATTTTTTCATATCAAAAGTTCATATTTTGTCTCGACTAACTTTCAAATAGTGCCAATGAAAAAATGGAACACAAGCAAATAAAAAATTATAACACGGAAACGGCTTGTTCGATCGGAAAGGTGTCTTCAGCAAAGTTGTAGAATAATATTTGGCGGCTCTCAGAAAAATACACATTGAAAAATTTATTTAGTTTTTCTTCTGAAAAAACTGAATTTTGTTACTAAAAATTAAATATCTCAAAAAGCTATTTTTTTACCTTCATGTTTTTTTTTGTGAGAATAAAGTTCATTCTGCTAGGGGGCTGTCCATAAACCACGTGGTCATTTTTTTGGGACTTTTCAACCGCCACCCACTACCCCCCCCCCCCCCCCCCGCCTGTTGAAAGTCCATACAAATTTTTTTATTTGTCCATACAAAATGGTCATCGGCCGAAAAGTTATGACACTTTGAACATTTTTGGTTGCGTGTTTTTTTAGAGTGCATGACGAATTTCCCGCAAACTTTTGGGGTTTGGGGTTGGCAACACCCTCTCAGATTTCAATGGAATTGTGTAGGTATAAAGACTATGTACTTTAAAGCAACGTTGCATACTTTGTTGTTTTTTTTTATATTTGACCATTTTTTTAATACCAATGTAACTTAAAAATAACATGCCCTACAATAAAGTGTGGTATGTATGACTTTAAGGAATTTGTGTGAACTTTCAAGTAAAAAATTGAAATATTGAAAAAAAAAAACGATCACGCTAAAAAAAAGTTTAAAAATAAATTGAACATGCCCATTTGCGAATTTTAATTGATCCTATTCCGGAGAACCAAACCCCACACCAACCATTAAGAATAGACCTTAAAATGGATCAAAGTAATTAAATTGCTATTATCTGAATCTAACCCAACACAAAATGTTTTTTTTTTTGTCAAGTCAAACCAATTTTTGGATATTTTTATAAGTGGATTTTCACATATTAATATTGATCATAGCTTTATATGTTTCTTTATAATATCCAATACAAAGAATATAATTTAGGATTCTCTTTTGAACCAGAACACCAGATCTGTTACACAGAAATTCAAAATATCAACCAGAAGTCGAATTTAAACTTAAAAGTTTCCTTATTCATAGGAGAATAAAATAAACACTTTGCATTAGATAGACTTGTGAATCAAAATATCTGTAAAAAATAATTAATATATGTTAATATATGAAAATATCTGTAAAAAAAGCCCTGGATAAAAACTTTTGTTTTCTACCGAAGAGAAACACGTAAAATGATGACATGAAGTATTTGTTGTTAGGAACCGTCCATTAAAGACTGTCCAAAAATTTTCACTAATGCTACCGTGATTTCGAATGCAGCGATATGGTCAAACTCAAACATTACAGAATCCTTGACAAAGGTCCAATAAGGACCGAAACGTCGGGTTAAGAAAACATATTGTTGTTTTTGATTGACCAAATTGGACTGAAATGCCAATTAAAGATATCATCCAACGTACAGTCGATCACCCAAAGAAAGTCAAACTCAAAGTAATAAAACAAGTACGACCACGATTCTCATCAGTCAACGAGCTTGAAACTTTTACTACAAATCATTTTATTGCAATAGGTGAATATCATTTAAAATAAAAAATCAATAATTTTGCTTTTGGGATGAAATTGATCAGTAAATGAACTACCTTTGCATGTGCCAAAAATATGTTTTCCACCTGAATTAATCACCCCAGATTGCGAAATGCTACGCAAAACTTTTACGAGTTTTCTCAATTTTTAATTATTCAAGTTTTAAATTTAATCAATTTCATGAAAACGCCTTATAGTATGCACTTTTCATACTGAAGAAGTGATTACTTCCAGAAATGTGCAATTTTATGTATAAATTTGATTATTTATAAAATTTTTGATGATGAAATCGTGTTTAGCAAATACTTGGCAGTTAAAAGCATCCAATCGAATATTCGATACAGCCACGGTAACAAAAGTTTGAAAGGGTATTTGAGATTCCCCAAACACGCAATTACGGAAAATATTGAATATAATACAGAAGTATGTGACTATTTGACTATAAAACATGTAACTCATCATTCAATTATTCTTCAGCCGAATGATGGTCATTTTTTACAAATTGTTTTAAGTTTAAAGCAATATTTTTAACAAATGAAAATGACCCTCACGTCGATCAATTTCACCCCACTGATCAATTTCACCCGAAATCACGGTACCTCAGAAATGCTTTTCTGCAAAAGTGCCCATCTTGCGATATATGGCAGAATTTTCAATAATTATTGTAATTTTAATTACAAAAATGTCATGTTTTGCAAATTGATATAATTTTTCTTATTTGCATTTTTTTGACTTTTACAGCGTTTTGACATTTTTCAATGTTATGAAAGTTCACATGATTATCTAAAAGTCATAGTCCTTAAACCTAAGAAATTCCATCGGATTCTGAGGCAGTTTTGCCAAACCCCTACGGCGAGTTTGCGTGAATTCGTCATACACTCTAAAAACACACAACCGAAAATGTTCAAAGTGCCATAACTTTTTTGTACATTTTTTTACCATTATGAAATTTCTACTGATGGTAGCTAACAGAATGGACTTTATTCTCACAAAATATCACGAAGGTAAAAAAATTGCTTTTTGAGATATTTAATTTTAAGTAACAAAATTCAGTTTTTTTAGAAGAAAAACTAAATAAATTTTTCAATGTGTATTTTTCTGAGAGCTACCATTTGTTAATCTACAACTTTGCCGAAGACAGTTTTCCGATCAAACAAGCAGTTTCAGAGATATGATTTTTCATTTGCATGTGTTCCTTTTTTCATAGGCCCTATTGGAAAGTTAGTCGAGACTTCATAAAAAGCTTTAATATGAAAAAATGGTTATTTATATTGATTAGAACAGCTGTGCAAAATTATATGCAAATCAAAAATGCAAAATTAAAAAAAAATGGATTTTTTTCGTACTGCTTCGTGGAAAGCCTCATGTGCGGACATTGGTTGTATCCGAGAAGAATGTACCGTCGATTAGAACGTGGTCAATTTGGTGTCTGTTTGATGGTCGGGTAATCTCCAGGTGGTTTGTGAATATCTTTGCGGGGGAAGAAGGTGCTTCAGACTACCATACCACGGGAGGCTGCAAGTTTACGCATCGTTGGCCGTTATCATTCGATACGGCGTGCAGGCTGTTTAGCCCGATTACCGTTCTATCATTTCCTCCCTGCTCGTTCATGTGGCTAAAAGCAATTTTCACGACACGTGGTGAGCAACCATCGTATGTTTGCTCTAAGTGCGGGCATAACGCTCCTTTCTTGTTATCAGCTCTCCCTTAATGTGGACAATACACGTTAATGATGCTGTAGTTGAAGAAACGGCCCTTAACTCTCAACATGCATATCATTGCGTTGATCGGCTGCCACCCGATCACACGCTGTCGCATCTTGCCCAACACTATAAATCCTGTAGGGGAACTGGGGGTAAGACGCCCACGTTAAGGAAGACTCCAATTTTAACCATGAAACACTTTATAATACACATTTTTTTGGCACTAACATGAAGCACTAACATGTTTCCTTCCAAATGGAAGAAACCATAAACCAGTTTTATGTTTTACTACTGAAAAATTCAAATTTGAAAAAAAGTTCGTTTTTCAGAATTTTAGTTTTAATGCGGGGTAAAACGCGCCACTAGTCACAGCTAACGCCAGGATGCCAAATTGTGTACATATACTTGCGCGCCTGGTTTATTGTCAACTGTTATTGTTCGTGAATGGTATACAGTCATTACATAATTATGGATCACCTAAAATTATGGGTCAATTCCATGTAAACGTCATAGTGAGCTGTTTTATCAATAATTACTACAAAATGACGCATGGCTGTGTGATTAGTGAACTTATTTGTAGTAAAAATGTGCTGTTGCTTGGTTCCAACTTGTGTTCTAGATAATTTGTGCCAGAATTTGGATCTAAATGGCTATTTTAATGTAAATAACTAGGGGTGGGCATTTTACCCCACACATACCTCAGAAGTTTGGACCCTAGTAAAAAAAATTGTAAGGGTCAAATTCGATACTTTTTCCGCTTGGTACACAAGCAATAGGAGTGTGCAAAACAGTTTGTCGGGATAGCGAGAAAAAAAAATCTTTTAAATGATGTAAAAAAGTGCAAACATTTGACAGGCTAAAATTACATCAAAAGTAATCAAAATCTTTTTTCGAAGTTTTTGTACATTTTTTTAAGTAAAAATATGTAAACTCAAATGTAAAAAAGCATTTTTATTCTTATTTTAGCGATTGCAATTGGAAAAAGTACTGAAAATAACGTGGTTTGCCTAAAACAAGGGTGGCGCAACTTGTCCCCTATGGGCGTTATGGCCGCAGTTCCCCTACCTAGTTCACCACAACTTTGAAGGAAGGTAGCCGCGTGATGCCTTTCTGTCCAGTCCAACAAAGTTTCTGTTGCACCACGGTGTCGAAGTTGCGGGGATGTATTCATCGTAGATTATCCTGTCACATCCCGCGAAACCAAGTGACTTGCTTGTTTATTACTTTGGATGGTAACTTGTAAACTGACTCTAACCATTTATATGTCTTTTTCAACTGTTGCGGGGGGTTGCGGTGATTCAATAACAAAACTAATTTTCAGAGCAGACACTTTTCTCGATCGATCAGTTTAAACTGAAAGTGATTATATTTTATTGAATATCCATTAAAACTTAAAACTAATTTCACTTACAATTTACAGTTTCTTTCCCGCAATTCAACAGCGATCAAATGGGCAATGCAAACGGTTTCAAACTGTCTAAAACTACAATAAATTCAACGACTATGTATTGCTAATTTGGAGAAAACTTTCCGTTTTACGGTAGAAGGAAAAGCTACCGCAGCTGTCAGACTACTGATTTTCACTGAGGCATCATCGATCTACCCAAGCGATGCCTTGGATAGCCTTGGATACGACGCCAATGATGATTGTTTGTTGATGGTTTTCAGAGCAGTTCACCTTGCAAGCATACTTTGATTTGACCTTCAGTTTCAATGATAAGATGATTTTCATGGCTGCGGTAGGACTTTGACAGCTGCGGTAGGACTAGGCGGCTACCGCAGAGTGGAAATTTTTCTAAAAATCCGCAATATAACGACACTTCCAGTGCGGTATCTCTTCGCAAAACAACTGAATCTCATTACTATTTCTCATTGTTTTGCCGTATTCACTCTATAGGGTTACCAGGTATGTAACCGCGCCAACATCAACATTTGACCTTTAACTTCCGGACCGGAACAGGAAGTTCCTACCTTCTCCCTCCACATTTTGGCTTACGGCACGAAGCCTTCGCGATATCTTAGAGCTTCTGTTTCTGGCAGAATACATCTTTTGTTAATACCCACTTTTATCCATTGATATTTTTTGCGTTACGTAATTTATGGACGCTCCTAGCATTTGCACTGCTTTTTCTTCCGCTAAAGTCACCTGTTTCTGTACTATCAGTCTTGTTTCATACACACCATTAAATCCGCTCTTCATTAAAGGAACATTTAAATGGTACCTCACCTCCAGTAAGACAAAAAAATGGAAACTGCTTTACAATTCCATCATTACTATATTTACAGATGTAACTACCACCTACCATTACGCAGCATTCACTTGAGGGGCTACAGAACTATCCTCCGATGTGAAAGAAGAGAAAGCAAAAGTCGAGGAAAATCTTTATTTAATTATCCGGTACAGCATGTTTCTACTTGGTTGAAACACTATACTGTTGCTCTCTGTCCATAAAACCGTCTTTTCTTTAAAACAGTTCTAATGAAGAGTATCCTCTCAATGAGTAAATTATTTAAAGCTCGTAGATCTTTTTTTTTCGAAGTGAACACAAACCCCATACTTTAATCAACCCGTTCTACCCAGTTCTCCAATAGCAGCCACATCTTTGTGTCCGAGGCTCAAAACATTCATTTGCTTTCGCGCTATTTTCAGGCCTTCATGGAGGTTTAATTCGTTTTTTTTTCTCCCGGCTCCTTCAGCCTTGGTAATTTATCGACTGTGAAAATTTATTAACATCGCTCTGCCGGTGGTGTTGGGCGAGTGTGTGTCTGTACAGGAACGAACCGACCATCCAACCGTCCGACAGGGAGCTTTTGTTTTTGGCTGGCCACGTGAGCCTGAGCCGTTTGGAATTCTTTCGTAGAAAAGCCTCTTCACGGCACGCCATGACTACGTACAGCCAGGAACATAATTTCTGCTGTTTTCCTTGTTGTAAGGGCTCTGCTTGGCTTCTCTGGCATTCAATCTCCTCGTTTCGTGTGTTGCTCCGCCGGATAGAGCCCCGGCAACCGGAAATGGATCAGCCAGGAGTGGGACAGCAAAAAATATATGTATATGAATGAGCCTTGTACTACATTGTGTTTTTTCACACTACGATGAACACGGGTACACGGAAGGAGAGCCTTGTTGTAAGTGAATTGACGAAGAACTTACTTTCTGAAATACCCAACACCTTGGAGTGCAGAGGTCCGAATCCCCAACTAGTAGATTCGAACCCGGGATCATTTCCACAGCACATCATCGCCCACACCGGACGCATTACAAACGAACACCGCAACACCATGGAAACAGTTTCTTGTATTCTTTCCTAGCAGAGCCAAATGAATAGCAGCAACGCATGATCGTGTTCAAAACGTGTTCTCACGCGCCATAAAATTCTACCTCAGCTTGTTTATTTTTTTTTTAATCGTGATGGACCCTACACAAAGCTACGCGGGTTTTACTACACAACATCGCCATGTGGGTGTTAAATGTGCTTTTGAGAGACGTTGGTTAGCTAGCCAGGTTCACACATTCCGGCCTGCGTCCCTAGAACGTGGGCCAGCGGAAGCGAAAGGAAGTGAATGATTTATTGTGTTGAAAGTTTTTGCTTCGCCCATGTCCATCTCAATGTGAGAGAAATCAAAGAAAAATGAAGAATTTCTTCCCTATAGGGAGACAAATGTTTGAAACCACAGTTCAATCAGCTTTTGAACTGGAACTCTTCGGACAAAGTTTGAACACATCAAAAATTTCTGAAAATTTCATTCAACATAATTAAAAATATTCTTTAAATTTCTATTCGATTTTACTAAATTTTACATAGAAGAATTTCTAGTATGGAATATTGAACGAAAGCTTATTTTGAGAGCGAGCTGTAAATTTATAAAATGGAGAGAGCCTGTAGCAGTCGTACGGTCGTACCTTACCGTACCGATCAGGCTAAGGCCTGGGTGTCCTCTGCTGTACGTGGGAGTCGTCTACTCGGTCCATGACTGTGTGTCTCCAGTTCCGCAATCTGCGAAGGGTCCGCAGATCGTCCTCCACTTAGTCGACCCACATAGCTTGCTGCACACCACGTCTTTTTATACCGGTCGGATGACTCTCGAGAACCATTTTAGTCGGGTTGCTATCCTAAATCCTGATGACGTGACCCGCCCACCACCGTAGCCTCCCGATTTTCGCGGTATGGACGATGGTTGGTTCTCTCAGCAGCTGAGTGGTTCATTCGCCTTCTCCAAGTCCCGTCTTCCATCTGCACTTCGCCGTAGATGGTACGCAACACCTTCCGTTCGAAAACTCCAAGGCTGCGTTGGTCCATGTTGTCCGTAGGTTCCATGTTTCGTGCCCATAGAGGACGACCGGTCTAATCAGCGTTTTGTAGATAGTTAACTTCGTGGCGTACTTTATTCGATCATAGAGTTCTGCGGAGTCCAAAGTAAGCACAATTTCCTGCCACAATGCGCCTCTGAATTTCTCCGCTGGTGTCGTTGTCGGCGGTCACCAGTGAGCCTAAGAACACGAATTCTTCAACCGCATCGATTTCATCACCGTCGATAGAAATTCGGGGTGGCGGGCGCGGTGATTCCTCCCTGGAGCCCTTTGCCATCATGTACTTTGTCTTCGACACATTATTGACTAATCCGATTAGCCTGGCTTCACTCTTTAGTCGGATGTACGTTTCCGCCATCGTCTCAAATTTACGAGCAATAATATCAATTTCAACAGCGAAACCAAGCAGCTGAACGGTCTTCGTGAAAATCGTTTTACTCGTGTTTATCCCCGCTCTCCTAATTACACTTTCTCTAATCATTCCATCCATTCCTCCGGTAATACTTCCTCCTCCACAATTTTGGTAATTACACAGTGTAGTGCTCTCACCAGTGCTTCTCCACCGTATTTTAGAAGCTCGCTTGGTAGTTGATCTGCTCCAACGGCTTTGTTGTTTTTCAAAAGGCCAACCTCCTCCTCAATCTCTTGGAGGTCAGGGGCCGGAAGTCTTTCGTCCTGTGCACATACTCCTGGATCAGTTACCATGCCACCTTCGGTACTTGCAACGTCGCCATTGAGGTGCCCAGCCAGCAATTTGGTTGCTATATCGAAATTGCAACTGAAATAGTCACACATATATAGCACCAAAGAAATCGTATTCAATGCACGAACAGGCATATACATACAAAAGTGGAGGCCATATCGAAACATATATACGATTACTGCGATTCCATCCAACATAATTTACGATTTCTCGAAAAAATTCTACGATTTCGCCGATTTCATCCGTCTAAATATACGATTATGCATGATCTTATTGAGAGTACCAATATACGACTCAAGATTTTCAAACAAAAAAAATCCAATTGGTGTTCAGTGGGAATCGAACTTAGGTCCTTTGATTGAGAACTGTGCGTCATCTAGCCTATAGAAAATAGAGAGTTCAAAGTGAATGGCATGAAACGAATAAAAATTAGCATGACACGGTGCGAGACTTGTGGTGGGAGCATTGTTGTTGTGCATTGAGTGGCACCAAAAGTCGTGCCGTGCAAGAGGCCCGGAATTCACATCGTTGTTGGAATCTATACATCACATATTGTATGTCATCTGCTAGCAGTATTGGTAAAAACTCAAATTCTCAAATCTCATGGTTGAGTTGTTTCACGCGCGATTCTTGATTCACCAATCTCACCGCCGAAAAAATCATGCATGAGTTAACTCGTGATTTCACTCATTGCTTTATTTCGTGGTGTTGTTATTATTTACATCGAAGTTTTTAGGATTGCATGATAGAACAAAAGCATATCTAGCGTACAAAACATTGAATGTCGTTCAAATTTATTTGAATTCGTTTTACAAACAAATGAGATTTTGGCGCTTGACTCGTGAGAGCGAGATTTTGCATGAAAAACTCGCGCGTGAGAAAACGATTCAGAATCGCGCGCGAGTTTGCTCACGCAGGAGCGGCTCATGAGTGTACTTTGAATGTGAGTTTACCAACACTGTGCTAGTATGAAAACCTGTATATTTGGTTGAAATTATTGCTACCATGGTTGGAATGTGTCAACAACAACAAAAATGCAAATTTGTGATGAATACCATTTTTTTTCTTTTTCTCCATCATGCAAATATGTAAACAAAACCATTTACGATTTTCGAGATTAAGATTCGACTATTAAAAGTGCAGTATCAATCATATGCGACTGTAAAAATGTATATACGATTTCTGCGATTTCATTCACTTCGTATACGACGCAAGTGTGACGCAAACGATCAATATACAACATTGTTATAGTTGTATACGATTTCACCGATTTTCATCATACCTTTAGGTAGCAAGCTCGATTTAGCAGATTCATATACGATGTGAAGCGACGATTTCCACGATTCAAAGAAATCATATATACGATGCTAGCGAACTTGCAGCCTGTCTAAGAATGCGATCTTACCGATAGTATCCCTCGCACCTTTTATGATTGGAGATGACTATATGAAACAAAATCGTAATTGAAATTTAATTTGGCATGAAATGCGATTTTACGCAATCATTGTCAACAAATATACATATTATTATACAATTCTGATTCAATATATGAAAATATACGATTTTTTCCACACAATGATTTACGATATGTGGCTGGCTGGGTGCTCATCGTAATGCTGCCGCCACCTCTCGACCACCTCACGTTTGCTCGTGAGAATATTAACGTGGTTATCTCGGCACATGTCGGCTTGTGGCACAAAGCCTCTGCGAGAGCGGTTCAGCTTTTCGTAGAACTTTCGTGTGTTTTTAGAGCGGTACAGCTTTTCCATCTCGTTCTTCCTGCTGGCGCTTCTTCTTTCGGTAGACTGAGTTCTGCCTATTTCGCGCATGTCTATAAAGTGCCCCATTCGCTCTAGTACGGTGTTGCAGCATTCTCGCCCATGCTGCATTCTTCTCGTTTTTTAACTGTTCACATTCGCCGTCGTACCAGTCGTTTCTATTCCGGAATGATGGCTTTCTCAGTCTTGGGTAAATCAAAACGGCAAGTTTTGCTTTTCCCGATGTTTCGGCTTTTTATTAAGCCTTTGTCAAGGCGCAACTACAAAGATAGGACAAATTCAAAAAAGACTAATCACACTACAAATAATTTTCCTACGCTGTCAACCGTTCCTTGTTACATATTGTTACATATCGTTAGTATTGCCGGATTTTCGGGAGGGAGCTTCATGTATACCTATCAATTACAAAGTATACCGGCATAGGTTGTGTTGAGCTCATCCACGTTTCTATGATTCGGAGTTGCGAAGCCTAGTGCTGCAGCCAGGCCCGGATTAAGGATTGTGGAGGCCCGGGGCCCGAGCAGATGTGGAGGCCCCACGGAGAGATGTCCAAAAATGTTTTTCCTTATTTTCGAACAGTTCTGGAGCAATATGAGAAAAAAGCTAGTGTTAGCAACCAAAAAAAAGTTTTTGTAGGGGCCCCTAAAATGTGGTGGCCCGGGGCCCGGGCCTCCCCGGCCCCCCGTTAGATCCGGCCCTGGCTGCAGCCGAGGTATTACCTATGGTGGATCGGATGACCCTCCAGCCATCTTTAAGTGTAGCTGCGCCAAGCTGCTCTGCTGTTGGTAGGGCCACTGCTAGCTGCTGCGCGTAGTCTTGAGCCACTTCTTCGTTACGCAGCTGCTCGATGTTGAGTCGCGGCGTTCGACTTCGACGCGTGGTGATAACTGTCGAAAGTTTCGAGCGCATGCATACAGCTACTAAGTAGTGATCCGAATCTATATTCGCACTGCGGTATGTGCGGACATTGGTTATATACCGTCGATTAGAACGTGGTCGATTTGGTTTTCTGTTTGATGGTCGGTTGATCTCCAGGTGGCTTCGTGGATATCTTTGCGGGGGAAGAAGGTGCTTCGGACTACCATACCACGGGAGGCTGCAAAGTTTACGCATCACTGGCCGTTATCATTCGATACGGCGTGCAGGCTGTTTCGCCCGATTACCGGTCTGTACATTTCCGCCCTTCCTACCTGCGCGTTCATGTCACCGACAACGATTTTGACGTCACGCGGTGAGCAACCATCGTATGTTTGCTCTAACTGCGCATAGAACGCTTCTTTCTCGTCATCGGGTCTCCCTTCGTGTGGGCAGTAAACGTTGATGATGCTGTAGTTGAAGAAACGGCCCTTAAGTCTCAACATGCACATCCTTGCGTTGATCGGCTGCCACCCGATCACACGTTGTCGCATCTTGCCCAACACTATAAATCCTGTTCCCAGTTCATTGGTGGTGCCACAGCTTTGATAGAAGGTACCCAGCTAACACAAAGTCTTATATGACGTTGAAAAGGATGCTAATGTGGAGGCCATATGCGTACATGCTTCCATTTAACCGTGTGTAAAGTGTGCGTATATCGCCTCCACTTTTGCATCCTATGCGACATCATATGCGATCGTGTGTTGACTGGGTAGCCGCTCTTTCTGTCTTGTCCAACAAAGTTCCTGCAACGCCACGATGTCGAAGTTGCGGGATACAGTTCGTTGTAAATTATCCTGTCACATCCTGCGAAATCTAGAAACTTGCAGTTCCATGTTCCAAGTTTCCAATCGTACTCCTTATTTCGTCGCGTGGGTCTTTGCCGATTGTATCGAGTCGTATTTTCTTATATGTTATTCGCAATGGGGATTTTACGGGTGGCTTATTGGGCCTACGCCAACACTCCTGTCTCGCCGCAGGGCCATCGTTCCAGTTTTGTTTAACGTCCCAACCAACACTGGGACGACCACGCTGATGGGGCTACCACCTTGGATCCAGCTGGGCGTGGTGCAGCCTTACTTACTCAGCCACTGGATGCCAGAACAGACGCTGTTTGAGCCGCACCTCCTTGGTGAACAGACGCTCGGGTCGTACCTTCTCAATCTAGCTGAAGTCAGAAGGACAACAGTGCCCAGGCTGCACTACCAGCTAAGCATAACTCTTAGCTGGCGGTCTTTGTCATCGCTTGACTGCTGAGGCTGGGCTTGTAACTACGGTTATTCCCGTCGAACCAAATATGATCCCCACCCCCAAAAAGTTGGAAGAAGTGAGCGTCTGGTGTGGGCAGTCAACGGAGTGTCGCTGAATTGAGGATTGTTGTCGGGACCGGACATGTTGACTCCTGGCGATATTCCGTAAGCGCGTTGTGGGATTCAAGAAGATGTATCTTCAAGTCTACAAGACAAGAGAGTGCGGTTCGTCTCCCGTGAATGTATTGTCGAAGCAGATGACAATCTACATCATCGACGTAACGATGTTCGGTGCGACAAGCTTCACTTGTACGGCACAGTTTGTCAAAAACGGTGAAGCAGTAGAGTAAGCAGGACAGTTTCCGGAGGCGGCCAAGATAATTGCGGAGTACCAGGGATGGGAACACTCACTTGCAAAGAGTTACATTCACTTGCTATTTTCAATCACCAGGCGCTGTCACGACTTTGGTGTGCATGTGTGACCCCTACTCTATTTGAAAAAGTTTTAGACAAAACCACAAGACAAAAGTTGTCCATACATCGTTTCTTGATTGCACGCTTCTGAGCTGAGAAAATAGCAAGTGAATGTAACTCTTTGCAAGTGAGTGTTCCCATCCTTGTAGCAAAACTATTACTTGTATAGTACAGAAAAGGTCAAAGAAGCAGCAGAATGGACGCAGGAAGTAAAGTTCGTTCATCCGGAACGTCTGACTCGGGAAAGTTTCTTGAAGGCTTCGGTGCGTGTACATCCGACCGGAGCGAGTAGGTCCTGCAGGAAAAAAATATCGAATCTCGAGCGAGTCTTGGGGATAGTGAGGATTCTAGCTAGCGACGATTTCACGTTCCTGCAGGCTTCGAGATGATCTGGCGCCAGGGATGGGAACACTTACTTGCAAAGAATTACACTCACTTGCTATTTTCTCATCTCAGGAGCGTGCAATTAAGAAACGATGTAGGAAATCGCGCCACTTGGGCGGTGGCTTCTATATTCGTCTGTTTTTCACTATAACTCAGTCAAATTTGAACCAATTGGCACAACTTTTGGAATGTGGTGAGATAAGTATAGTATCTACCCGTGTACAACATTTCAAGTCAATTGGTTCAATATTGACTAAGTTATAGTGGAAAACAGACGAATATAGAAGCCACCGCCCAAGTAGCGCGATACCCTATGGACGACTTTTGCCTTGTGGTTTTGTCTCAAACTTTGTCGAATAGAGTAGGGGTCGCTCACGAATCCCAAAGTCGTGACAGAGCTGTGAAAGCGTCTCTCCACGAGGTGAGTGTAAATTACAGACTGGCGCCGTATTTCTTCGCGGATCATTGACCAACCAAAAGAGTAGTGATGAGCAGCGATGAACCTGTTCCACCTGTCAGGAATGCCGGCAGGATTTGTGACGTAGAGGCACAGACTGGGATCAACCGATTGACGATGAAAGCAACGAGAAGTGTAATCGGTTGATTGCTCTGTTACCGATTTGCCCGTTACTTTTTGTTGGTTTCGACTTTCATAGACTATGTCACGCCACAACTCCATGTGCTGTTGACGCCAGTCAGGATGCATATCCAACGGCAGCTTATCTCCGTGAGGTCACGGACAACGGTTCAATGTGCTCGTTGGTGAACGTGAGCTCGAAGGTTGCTCCTTTGAAGATGATGTTCATCCCAAAACTAGAGCAAGCAGGCGACGATGATCGGAGCAACCCAAGTAGCACCTGCAACTAAAATGGAAATGATCATCGTTGCAAACATGTTGCAACTGAGTTTTCATGAAACAAACAAAATTAAAACCTATTAAAATCCTGTTGTTAATGCCAAACTGAGGTGTAACTGTTTTATAACAACTAGCAAAAAGAAAACAAACGTCATCATTAGTCGAAACTTGCGAAACCAATTTGTAACTGAAGTATAATCTGATTGTTTCAACGAACCTTAGTTACAACCGTTTACAAACCAAATCAACCAAAACATTGATTCTGATAGTTATAAACATGTTGCACCTGGAGCTTATTTAAAACATAACGAACAATTTTGACAGGAGAGGTGGAAGTTCCAAAATGTGCGGCAAAATATTTTTGTGATCATGAAAAATATAAAATGCACTATAAAAAACCAAAATGTTTCAAAAATGACGAAATTTTGTACAAATAAATGTTACCTTTTCTTCATAAATTTATCGACATATTCCAAATTTTATAAAATTAAAGTGGTAAAATAGAAAAAAATCTGACTGGAAGTATAATATTGACCCAATAAAAAAAAATTACCTCATTTTCGCAGTATCGAACGACTGGTACCTACCACTGGGAAGATTTGAATATATGGGGTTTTGAGATATCTTACGTAACGTACAAAAATATTAGGAGTTTCCCACGAAAAAAAATACAATGGGTTTACATTTGTTACAAAAAAAGTGAAATTTTCGTTACGTAATAAATGGACAGCCTCTTGTAGACGTAAATGGGAGGTACACGTTCAAGTGTCTGCTTTTTTTGGTTGTTTAAGTCCTGCACGGAAAATTCAAACTACCTTATTTTGGGTTGATTTTACCCTAAAATAAGTATATTTCAAAATAAGTATATCAAATTGATTAGTTACCCAAAATTAGGTTGTTTTTCCTCTCTCCCCCACAGATGTTGTCGTAAATAAACAGAGATGCGTCTATCCAACGGGGGTCCTTGAGGCCAATAATAGATAGATTTACCCAAATTTGGGTTGAATGAAGGGGGTCTTGGGTTGAATTTACCTACTCTTGAGTATAATTTTAGCTGGAGCTCCATGGAGGTAAAGGCAGTTTACCTTGCGTGAGTTTAATGGATTCACTCAAATGTTGACTTATAGGGCCGAACTATGGGATTGCGTCAAAAGCATCCAATTTTGGGTAGTTTGGCGGTTCCGTGTACCGCGTGCAGCATTGTTGTACTTTGTCAATACCAACCCCCCATAACTTGACAGATGAGCTCAGTTTCGCGTACCTACTTGAAAATCGCAGATGTCGCTACTGTTCGTAAACAACGGGTTCTTCCTTCACTGACGCAACCATTTTTGTCCATGCGAAAACATCTTTTTGTTTCGCAGTGAGTGGAAGCCAACAAGAGGCTAGCGTTTCGTATCAAAAGGACGTATTCAACAGAAGCGCAAGAACTAATGTTCATTAAATTGAAATCATTTTGATTTTTCTTTTTGTTGTTGTAAGAAATGTAATAAAAGCACGTGTTTAAACGGTCTTGCATATTAATTTGTGGCTGCGCATACTAGACCAAACCGTAAATCAAGCTTGAAAAAAAAAAACATCTGCAAATGATTATTTTTGCTTTGCCACCACATATGTAGCTGTAAAATGTTAGCATAAGTAACCTAAATTATTACTTGCTGGTGCTTAATAACCGCAGTAGAAGAAAACATAAGTTTCTTATTAATTTTATGAAAGTCGACTATTTTGCCTTTACCCGTTTTATAGACAAAATTTTCGCTTCTATTAAACAAATTCATCATGCCGCACTTAATTTGCATTTTTCTACCACAAAAAAGCGGAAACAACAAATTAAGGTTTCTGTTTAAGGTTTATATACACTGAAACCTCCATTTAGGTAATGAGTCGGGACTGCCTAAATAGAATTTTTACCTAAATGGATTCATTACCTAAATGGATTCAGTTTATTACCTAAATGGATTACAAGGTTGCAAAGAAGTTCAACAAGGGAGAGTTACTAGGAGATTTAAAGGAGATCATGCGGAGTTTCAGATGGCTTTCAATGAGTTTCAGGAGGGGGTGGATTTCAGGAGAGGAGGGGCTTCAGGGGCGTTTTCGGGGGTTTTGGAGGGTCTTAGACCAGAATTGTCATTCAAATGACTAGCTGGGCACGAAACACGAAAAACCTTGCGAAAAACCCTGCAAAATTCCGCCAGACTGAAAAATTATTAAATGTCGGGTCAAAGTTGGGTCAATTTTTATCGTATGTTGGACCATTGTTGGACCAACATCGAACAACTGTTGAGTCTATATTGGGTTTGGTGGCCAAAATAAAAACAGGTGAATGATAGGTTGATGTCGGGTTTGACGTCATCAATGCTGGAGCTGATATCAATGGAATGATGGAAGGATGGTTGATTATCTCAATTTCAGCTGGAAATGACGCTGGATACTGGCACTTTTCAACACTGCATGGGGGGGGGGGGGGGGGGGTGTTTAGGGGTAACATTGCACCTCCCTCCCCTCATACCCCACCCCTAACACCACTCACTACTTCTTTCCCATAAACCAGTCTTATACCTAATCTTAAGTACTCCAACTGATTTGAACGCCATCAAATTCCATTTAGGTAACGTTACCTAAATGGAGGGACCTAAATAGATTTTACCTAAATGGATCCTACCTAAATGGAGGTTCGAGTGTATATTTTGTTATTGTCGGTTTTCGTCCTTTTCAAAAGTAGCGCTTGCCGCTTTGAATCTGACAGTACCACCCGGACCAAAATGTTTAGGTACGCTGACGTTGTTCGGCAGCTGTCAAGAAGCTCCCGGGTTGGTCAATACGGATTCCCAGAGACATGATTTAGCAAATAGTATTTTTCTAAATTCTATAGTTAATTTTGAGCATTTTACGGGTGCATTAAATAAGCTACTGAAATGTACTTCGTCAAAGCAATATGGCGAGTTAATTTTTATCACAAATGCCTAAATTTTCACTAGCAAAATGATAGGTAGACTGAGGCGCGTTGAGAATACGGAGCTAAAATGCGTAACTTACCGATAAATCTGGAACGGCACACAAATTGACATTCTCGGTCAGCCTTATTTGCGGTATATTTATGCACACCATTTATTTATATATCACATGAACGAAACTGTTGATGCATTATTACTGGCAGTGACGAATGTAGTGACTAGCTGACTAGTTGTCGAATCGGTCACCATTTTTTAAGTCAACTATAAGTTGTATCTTGGTTATAAATCGATTGCGTATTAAAACCGTTCATATCACGAATGGAGTTTTTATATTGGCTCCACCTCTTGCGCTTTTTTGGTTGCAATTTAGTAGTTAATAAGACGATTGGTTCAAATGGCATAACTATCAATATAGTTGCATACAAATTACAGGAACTTAATAATGTCCAAGTGTGTTGCTTGGGAAGGTTGTTGCAAACGATTGTTGAGCTACATTATCTAGAACTCACACACTTAATTTGGAATACTGTGTTCGGTAAATTTTTGATGAAAATAGAACAACTGAATACAGCTATACCACAGACAAACAGACATATTACTTAGAAGAAAATTGCTTCAAAAACATCGTTTTGCATCTCACTAGCACCCTCTATAATGCTCAGTCCGAAGCATTCATTTGCAGGTGTAGTTTCCCTCGGCTCGATGTAACAATTTTGCAGGTAACAACTTCCCCGTGGCGTCATCCATTCAAAAACATGAATGAAGGTTCATGACTGAGTCATTTTATGTAAACATTGATCGGCGTCGCGTTCATTTCTCTTCAAAATTGAAAGGTGATGTAGGCACAGCAGTGCCACCATGACACATGCGAGCACAGTACGAACTACACTTTATTTCCAAAATGACCGTTAAATCGTGCGAAGAATTCGTTTTGAGTAGTATGTCTGTTTGTCTGTGGCTATACTGCATTGTTTACCTTTTGCACCCGGTGTTAACAGTTGGTGTACTGAGCCTCAGTGAAATCGAATACCAAAGCTACCGAAATAGTTCTGCTGTTCTATTTTCGTCAAAAAAGTGGGCAGCCAATTAATCGTCCCATAATAAATTAAAAATTTTCCATAAATAATTCGAAAATTGCCAATAAATAAATAGGGGTTGAAGCAATAATAAACTATAAAAGTTCCATAAACAATTCAAAAGGCGCATAAATAAATCAAAACTTCCCATAAATAATTGATTTTCAAGCAATAAAAAATGTCAGAATTTCCACAAATAAATCAACAATTGCAATAAAAAACTATATTTTTTCCAACAAAAAATTTTGAACATACTACATCTTAGAACTATGATAGAAAAACTGAAACTATTGTGCAAATTAACAGACAATCGCTTGCTGTTCGAACTCGCTAACGCTCGTCGAACTTTAACAAAGGATAACATCTCTGTTCGCATTATACCGGGCAAATTCTTGGATCTGTGGATTGCCTAGAACCGAATCGACGCAGTTACGGCGCATCGGCTTTCGGAAACTTCGGCGGCCTTCTGCCGCCTCAGTTCCTCAATCCTCTATGCGGCTTCGCCGCATGGCTCAACCGCTACTTTTACTTTGCTCATTATTTCGTATTTATTGCTTAATGGGGCACGTTCGGTGTAGTACTAGATTTGTAGTAATGAGCTGAATTTTTATATGGTGAGAAGGTCAGTTCTCCGTTTCTGCAATGAAATGGTGCAAAAAGTGTGGGTATTATGATTCCTTGCCTAATTTGATGCTGTTTGATCTAAACTTTGGATAACTATGTTGTTTATGTTGCAAGAAATGGAGAAAACAACAATACTGTTGCCCAAAGTTTTGCTCAAACAGTATCAATTTAGGCAAGGAATCATAATACCCACGCTTTTTGCACCATTTCATTGCAGAAACGGAGAATTGACCTTCTCACCATACTAAAATTCAGCTCATTACTACAAATCTAGTACTTCACCGATCTGTCCTATTTTCAATTGCTTTTTTGATGTTTTTCAATTGGGAATTTTTAAATTATTTATGGAAAAATCAGATTTATTTATGGAAAATTTAAATTTTTTTGTTGGAAAAAATATAGTTTTTTATTGCAATTGTTGATTTATTTGTGGAAATTCTGACATTTTTTATTGCTCGAAAATCAAATATTTATGGGAAGTTTTGAATTATTTATGCACTTTTTGATTTGTTTATGTAAATTTTATCGTTTATTATTGCTCCCACACCTACTTTTTTATTGGCAATTTCTGATTTTGTTATGGAAAATGATCACTTTTTTATGAGTCGTTTATATTTTAGCCAAAAAAGTGCTGAATAGGCAATTTAGGATTGAGTGTGTAAGCAGTGATTAGTGTGGTCAGATTCAAGAGCCGTCATTGCGTGAATACATTCGCAGCAGTGGAAACATGGCGGTGGATCAGTAATGGTGTGAGGCGGAATGTTCTATGCTGGAGTGGCCACAATGGAATTTATTGAAGGTACAATGTTCAAAGAGGACTACAGGGATATCCTGGAACGTAATATAGCTAAATCCACAAAGAAATATCGACTGAGCGGCAATTTCATCTTCATGTCGTGCATCCGAAACACAAATCAAAGCTCGTGACTGATTACTTGGCGCAGAAACACATCAATGTGCTTGATCACCCTCCGCAAAGCCCGGATTTAAATCCGATTGAACATCTGTGGGATGAAATTGGCAGAGAAGTTCAAAAGAAACATGTTACTAACAGGAAACAGTAAATGGAAGAGATAAGGGTTGTGTGGGACACAATTTCTCCAGAAAAAACTCAAAACTTGGTCGAATCAATGCCAAGATGCCTGGTAGAAGTTATTAAATACAAAGGAGGACATACCCATTACTAAACTGGCCAAGATTTGAGTTTACTACTGTCAAAATTTAGATTTCTGAAGACTGTCCGAACACTTTCGCACATTGATTTAAAACCAATCGATATATTCTTATTTTTCTTATTTTCATTTGAATCATTATTCTACATTTTGAATTATATTTGTTGAATTCGTATATAAACAAACAAATAACGACTAATAAAAAACTGCAAAACTTTGAAATCTGTTTTTTGTATACCATTTTTCGAAAATGCTGTCTTTGTCCGATCAATTTTGCACCACAGTGTATATCATCGGTGAAGGTCCCATTGAAGTGAGAGGAGTTTCAGCTAGGGGAAGGGTATTTGAGGATGTTGGTCACAGGTCTTTTTTTAGACGAAGAGGGTAGCCTCCGAAGTGGAAGCGGAACGGAAAGGTTTCGCGTGGTGTAAAACAAAGAAGTGCGAGGCAAATTCCAAGGATGACTCTCTTTCCGCTTGCGAGTGTTGCTCTCGGATAGAGGCCGACAGCGGAACGAACTGCACGGGAGCGAAGAAACGATGCGAGGACAAGTTGGAACTTCAATCCATCGAGCAGAGATCCCGCATAAACGATAACCATTAAGATGTGCTTAACCACCCATTCGAGATACAATTCGAACAGTATGCGGAACTGTTGAACCGTCTGCCTCACGGTCTGTGTATGGTGTTGGTTTATTAGGGGTGGCATTTCACCGAAGCGATTTTCTGGGGCGTCAGTTTATCGACCACACTGATGCTTTGAACATTTTTCGCCACACCAAGAAGCCAGTTTCTCTTATTTTAGGTGATGGGTAGCAGTGATGGAATTGCTCTCATCATGAAGCAATTCGCGAGTAAAAAGCCAACACAAGAGAGTAAACAGTGTGTGGGTTTATTCCCACCCGCCTGCTTCGCGAGTAAGAAGCAAAAAGAAAACAAACACACTCATGAGTTTTAATTTGTGAAGAACTAGTGGAGGCGCGGGAAGTGCATTTTAGTGTGGTTATAATAACAAATCCAGTGATTATCTATCATAAACTAATGCTTTATGCTTCATTGTTCCTCAAAAACAGCACTGCAAGTCGTGAAAATGCGTTTTTCGTCAAAATGCAAAAAACTCAGAGAAGCTTCGCGAATCATAGGCAAGTACTTGCCAGCTTCGTTTACTCACGAATAAAGAAGTTCGAGTATTCTCGGCCCCTGTTGTTGACGAGTAGGGTTGTTTTGGTTTGTGTCTGTACAGCTGAAATCTTCATCATTTTCCATTCCTGGTGGGTAGACCAAGTGCTAGTGTGTGCTTTTGCTCGTTCTTGTGTTTTCACCCAGCAGTCATCGAATCCGCACCATTGGTGTTACTGGGGCTAGCTTGAACTCCCCGGTGTTTCACCACAGTGCACACTCTGGCGCATAAACCTCACTGGAGTATGCACTGTGGTGAATTCTGGCACATTCATCGGAGAGAATTTTAAAGCGCTCTCACCATACTGTTGTGTGGTCCTGTGTTCAGGGAGCTAAGAGATTTATTTCTAGCCATCATACTTGCGCGCATTCGAATCTCAGTGGTGGATCCACATAAGAGACGGGCTTTTGTTGAGATGAATAGAGTGAGTGTTGTATTTTCTATTTCTTTTTGCTGCACTCAGGAGAAGGAAGGATATCTCTGCCGTCGAGCACGCCACGCCATGGGTGGCGTTTTGGAACGGGTGGTCTGATCCATGAACGCAGCTCTGACGGTGGTACAAGACAGTAGACGGTTGTTGGACAAGATGCCAACGTCGTCGGCGAAAACGCAGAACCTGATGCATACACGTACGTTGATGCTGAACCACTGCCTGAAGAATCCAGAAATTGCCTCAGATAAGTTTTTGAAGACGAACGAGTACCTTTACAGTCACTCGCAGCAACTCGCAGGCACTAATGGATCATCTGTTTAAGTGGTGGAGGTACGTGCCGGCGATCAACCAATGTACTAGGTGACACGATGCAAGTCGGCCTGTAAGCCAAGACGATCTGGTCTATATAGCGGATGAAGAAGTCAGGAAGAGTTGGACGCATGACTGGTGAATGAGGTGTACCAAGAAGCCGCTCAAGCTGCTCTGAATTAGGCTTGACAGAAACTCCCTCGCGAGAAAATAACGAAGCGATTTCGGCGGTTTTCTGAGGATTGAAAATAAAACTCAGAAATTACAACGCAAGTCCTCAACAGCAGCGAGCCACTCACACTTAAAAAGCACTCTGGAGTTCCACTCCCATACACGCTAGTTCGGAAATACCCATCAAGTGGGTCCTAAGTACCCATTTTTGGCAACAGTACTGGGCTGTCAAAAAATGGGTGTTTTTCTGACAGCAAATAATGGGTATTTTTACTCCAATATGAAGTTTACTTTCTCAAGCTTATAATAGGTAAATAGTACGCAAGTTAGTTTGAAAAAATTCATCGCCGCCACTTCGCCATTTCTGTTTTGTGTTTTGTAATTCGACTTGAGTTTAGTCAAAATATTGAATAAAGTTTAAACTAACACCATTTTTACTCAACACGTAAGTAAATTTTCTGACTCGTTCAGCGATAAGCTTATCAGATTATTATTATTTTATTTGTAGGAGACAAAGACTTGAAAGGCGTTTTCAAGAGATATGTGCGGCTAACGTACATAAAGTAAGTGGAGCTCAGGAGCTGCAGATGAGGAGAATAATTTACAAATAATGTGTACCTAAATAGAAAATTTATTAAATATGTTCTATCAAGTGTTTTGTAGTGTAATTTAACTACATTTTCTTATTGTATTATTTTTGTAAATAACTTTTAAATCCCTAACCTCAACCTGAAAATTTGCTCCCGAAAAAATGTGACATTTTTACCCATTTTCAGTATGTAAACCAGGGGTAAAAAATACCCATTTTATGAAGTTTGGGGTGAAAACCTATTAATGAGTAAATGGACTTAACCCAAATAAATGGTTTAGCCACTTTAGTTGAAAATGGGTACTAAAATACCCACTTGTGGGCTGTTCAGGCTCGTTTGGAAGTTAACCATCAATGTTAACTTCTTTTCCCGATCAGCCTGAATAGCTGTACAGTGTCTGTAGCGGTTGTCCCAATTGGCTAAGACACTACGGACCGCCTGATCCAGTGGTAAGAGTCCCCAGGTGACCCCTGACTCATGGTTTTATGCGGCTATATGCTTACCGTGTCAAGGAATAAATGGTTAGGGGGGAGGGTGTAATAGAGAATTAGTGCGTCCTCCACAGTATTACGCCCTTACTGCGCTAACCGGAGCAATAGTGCAGTAGACTTTGCGTTTCTCCGAGATTATCAGATATCCTTCTTAAGTCTCAAACTTAAGGCTAAATAAGGGTGGGATTATGAAGATGTTGTAAATTAGCTTACATTACTGCCTATATGGGTTCGCTTAATGCGTTTTCGCCGTTCGCCGCGTAAAAAGCGTGCGTAGCCCAAGTGGCTCTACTTCAAAAAGTTCATTTTCGTAGGGTAGCTTCTGTAGGGGAGACTGAGGAGACTTGATGCCTGGGGAGACTTGTTCCCCCCATATTTTCTCGGAATCAAAAACAGTTTTCTTCTAGCATATTTTTTTTCCAAAACTACATCTTAACAGACGACAATGTTTTAGTTACAATTGATTTTGATTGTGCATTGCATTATTTTTTAATGGCTGATGGTTTGTTTTCAGTCCTTCAGAAATCTTTTAGGCGATTCCGAAAAATCTCAATAATTTTGTAAAAATTGAACCAAATCGTGTGAAAATTTTACAGCACATAGTGTAAATGTATGGGGATCGACGATCTCATGCTGGCGATACCCAAAGACGAAATAGAAACCGTGAAAAACACATTCAACCAGTATTGCCCGTTGTGAAGATTTATAGATTCCGGCGCAAATAAAGGATTAGGCTCATTTTCAGCGTAGGTGCGTTATAAATGTTTGTTTACAATGCAAAACTATCACCAAATGTGTACCTAACATCACAGCGTAAAATATTCACCAGGACGCGGTCTGGTTTTATATCTGTAGGCCCACGCAAGAAAAATCCACGCAACTAATTTTCACGCAGGAGTCCAAACAGGTGGAATCTCCGCAATACCACCAGAAGATACAGTTCACCGTGGAGGTTGAAAAGGATGGAAAGCTACCATATCTGGACTTGTTGCTGGTCAGGAAACCAGACCAAACAATAAAAACAGAATGGTATGCCAAACCCATAGCGTCAGGCAGATTCTTAAACTACCTGTCGGCTCACAGCATGACGCTCAAGATAAACGTGGCCAAAAATCTCATCAAACGAGTAACGACATTCTCCACCAACGTCGACGAAGCCACAGCAAAGAAGATCATCCACACGCAGCTTCGACAGAACGACTACCCGAAACCACTAATCAACCGCCTCATCAATCGACGTCGAGAGAATCCACCCGCCGCAGCACCACCTACCGGGGATGATAACACAAAAACGTTCCGATCTATTGTCAACATAGGTTCTCTCACCCACAAGATACAACGGACATTTCGATCCGACTACCCGGAAGTGGTTACATGTCCACAACAACGGAAAACTGTGAGATCGATCATACCAGGAGTGAAGGACAAGCTGGAAGAAAATCAACGATCGAACGTCATCTACAAAATACCATGTGCAGACTGTGGATCAAGCTATGTAGGTATGACATCATGCCGACTAAAAGATCGCGTGTCCGGCCACCGATCGACAATCAACAAATTAACAGAACTACGAGAAGCAGGAAAGGATGAGACCGACCAGGAGATCATGAGACTGAGGGAGAAAACAGCGCTGCTAGATCACTGCATCACCAACAACCACCAATTTCTATTAGACAGGGTAGAAGTATTGGATTCAAGCCACAAAAAACAGAATCTAGCTATATTAGAGTCATGTCACATCCTCAAGACACAACACACTGTTAACAAGCGAACCGACACCGATAACCTGAGCGGCACGTACGCCGGGTATTACACACAGTTAAAACGATACAACACACTACACACAGACGAACAGTAGAATAGGCGCACAATAGTAGTCATCACCATAACGAGACACAGACAGAATCCGAAATTGGCGCGAAAGTGACCGACAAGTGTAGGAGGTAAAACAAAACCCAATATAAGTGAACCGGTAGATTTAAAAATTGCGCCTACGATCGAACTCAACCACGTGAGCGACGATATACCTCCTCCACAAACTGGTATCCGAATATAATCTTGTATCTCGTTATAGTGAATGGATGACGTGCGACTATGTTCAACACATTATAACTCACGATTGAACGGAGTGATTATCTGTAAGATTTTGTAAACTATGTTGTTAAATGTTGTACTAAATTGTCCATTTGTAGATCCTTCGAAAAAGGCTCAATACATGTAGCCGAAACGTCAGGTGTAGAGCATAAATCCGTTTATGATTACGCGAAGACTGAAAGCCGAAAATACCCGTAACATAGTGTAAATAAAATACTATTAAACGTATTTACTCAAATAAGGCTGTTATATAAATATTTTAATTAATGCAACTTGATATATACAACAGTGATATGGGGAGACTTGATCCCTCGAGGATTACACACACATTATACATGTGAAAAATAAAATTCTATTTGGAAGCCTCTATTTACACGGAAATCTAGTATATTCAAAGATAAAACGTGTCAGATAATTATTATTTTACTACACACCATGAACAGAGGGATCAAGTCTCCCCATTTTCAAAATGAAGCATAACCTGAGCAATTTATGGAAATCTTATAATTTCAAATTCACCATATTCATAAAAAATACAAGAAAACTTGGAATGATAATGAATAGGAAGCTTCTGGAGTTATTTACCCTTTAAATTAAACATGTGCTCAAAAGGGGATCAATTGTGGCCCATTTATGAAAAATACATCAAAAGACAAGCCTCCATAAAAACACAGTTTTGAACAATTTAGCAATAATTTAAAGTCCTTCTGTTGTGTATAAACTTGCAATAGATGTGTATCTTCCATTTTGTACGAAAAACGGATCAAGTTTTGTATTTTTCTTGAAGTTACAGGCAATTTAAGAAAAAGGGATCAAATCTCCCCAGTCTCCCCTATAGGTTACCTTGTGAACCCAGTTTTGCTTCCTTCATTATAAATGAAGTGTCGTGCCTCGAGCATGCTATATCTTAGAATAACTTTAACAGTATGTTTCAACCTTTCCTTATGGATGCCTTCAAGCAAGCTCCTTGCATTCAGCATCTTTTCGCTGATATTTGGCAGTATTGCTACGATGATTACATCATCTGAAGTAGCTCAAACATTATTTTGAGATGCTTCAGTTTGATGGGTTACTTAGGTAGTACAGTTCATTGATAACTTAACATAGAATTGCACCTAACCCAACTCTGCATGAGCAGAATTTGTCATGAGTTAACTGATTGGCATGCGTCAGATGAGGAATCTCCATTTGACCTTCTCTACACTTTTGAGTGTTCCTTCGCAAAATTTGCGTATTCAGGCGTCCCTGCTCAACAAACTGAGTAACCTATACTAATTGCTTGCGACCACATTTTATGGATAACTTGCTTCCATTGCTACTCCAAGAGAGTTTCATTGTGGTTTTGTTACAACAACGCCCTCCATTGTAGTATACTATAACTATTGCTTTGAAAGAAGCTGGTCCTCTGCGGTCTGTGCGGACCGCAAGCGGTATTCCTGGATGGAACTCTGATCTGTTAAAGCTCAAAATATCTTCGGATAAACCATTCTTTTGTATAGTTTCGAGTCTCTAGCTTCCGCCCGAGAATTGTAGCTATAGAATCGACTTAGTGGGCACTAAAAAGCTCTGCTTACTTCAAATCTTCAGAAGCAAATGGGGTTTTGTCCTATTTTTCTCCAGAGGGATTTGAGTATTTCATGTTTTGAAACAAACATGTTTTAAACTCTTGTAATTTTCTATTGGGTATTTTCATGGCGTGAAATTACTCCATAGTTTTATCCCGAAAGGGTGAGTTCGTT
Source organism: Aedes albopictus (assembly GCF_035046485.1). Taxonomy (NCBI): domain Eukaryota; kingdom Metazoa; phylum Arthropoda; class Insecta; order Diptera; family Culicidae; genus Aedes; species Aedes albopictus. The sequence goes on along the minus strand of NC_085138.1, from coordinate 100,916,388 downwards.
GTATGAAGAAGGAACGAGTTTCAGATTTATCTGGTTACCTCGTTCTTTATGAAATGCTTGAAACGCATTGTCGATTATCACATATGTGATGTTCGTCTGGCTAACATGCCTATTCATGTGAACTCACATGCCTCCCAATTTGTAATGTCCACAGTGACTCTTTTACACAAAGTTGTATGTATACGTTTTCAAGAAAGTACTCGCTCAAACGTAGTTTTTGCTTGGGTGATTTCTTGAATATTGAGGATGCTTTTGATGACGTGCCTTTCTATGTCATATTGAAAGTCGCATGACGTCACAAGCTACCTCCAATGAGCTATAGGCTGTTGCGCTTATGCGTTCATTCCCTCTTCTAGGGCACTTCTTCCTACACATTTCATCACCTTTCCCTTTTCTAATTCACATTCCTTGTCTCATTCTCCCTCAGGTAAATGATGAAATAGGCTTATATGTATAACGATGGCACAAATGTCCCAAATGGAGGATAACGTGCCTCTGGAGCCGGCCTTCTGATACCTGATAATCCATTAAACCCATTAATAGGTATTCCCAAACAAGCGTGCTGAATACTGAATACAAAACACTGCTGTGAGAATTCTAAGTCATCCGAACAAAAGTCAATGGTAAAGACCACAGTTAAGTTCAGTGTGATTTGGCATACTTGCAAGGAGCTCTAGCAAAAATTTTCATTGTCAAAATTATCCACAAAGCATGCAAGTTGGTCGGCTTTCTTAAAAATTGTATACGAGATGCTAAGCCCACCTCGTCTCTATTATCAGTTCTTTGGACCATGTGTTTAAAATAACAAATGGGCTTGGGCAATCGGTATACGTGATTGAGCCTCACATAAATAAACAATATTTTAAATAATACGAAAACACAATATTTTGTTTGAAGTAGGACGAAAAATGGGACACCCTGGTGAAAAGTAGAAATGCTAAAATTTAAAGGATTAAGGATTCCGCGATGGCAATTATAATCAATTGTACTTCCGATTTACTCCCCTCCGCGCAATTCTCCACAACGAGATCCCAGTGACTGATTCGTCGATAATGACACGCCTTTAAAGCACCATTCTCAAGCTAACCCCATTCAAATCCACCGAGGAAATCGTCCAATAAAGTAATTTCCTTCAATCCAACAGGAAACACCCAGCCGTATAGTGTTTGCGGTTCGCCCACCCAGTTCCGGATGTCTCGGTGATATGCTAATTTCGCCAAGCTTCCTGATCCGGCTGCAGCAAGCATATCTTCTCAAGACTCATCCAGACAGACGGACGGTAGAGAGACAGCAGCAGCGGCGGCAGCAATGGCACGCATAAACAGGCTTCTTTCAGTTAATTAAATATTCATTACATCTCTGCCTCCCTGCCTGGTGGAGGCTCTGAAGCCTGACGGCATTTATGAGAATTGTGTGTTGGTATGTGCGCGATTCCCGGGTGTCACAGATTGCACACTCATACGATATGCATTAGAATTGTACGCCTTCTCCGGAGGCGGTGGGACATTAAGGTGCATGTGCGGTATTCATTATACACACACGCACACCCATACGCTTGCCAACGATTGAATGGGCTAATATAAATTCATTTGCCACGATTTGCAGGAAATTCCTGCTTCTGCAGTAGGCAGACTCACTGAGATTATCGTCTTGGCGCAGTTTGGTGATGTGGTTTTCAAGAAAGGTAGACACGTTGCATATTCAGCGTTCATTTTCTGAATTTACTTTATCTCTCAGAAGGTTGTTGGTCACATGTTTCTTTTAGGTGGCGTAACATACTAACTTGGGTAGAGTCTGTTTATTTGCTTTGTGTTCCATGAGAACTTCCACAGCTATTAGCTGAGAGTTGTAGTAGATACGAATATACTCCATTCCCAAGGAAGTCAAGTCCTGGACCGACCGGGAATCGAACTTGTCAGCCCTAGTTGGATTTTACAGAATACCCATGCGCTTACCGTATTGGCTATATAAGCGTAAGTGAACGATATTATTAAATTAAATTATTGTTTAATGTTCTTCAGATGCTCAGCCAAAATTTTCGCAGCGGTCCACTCATTCACATAAACATCCGCTCAATTTTAACCCGAGTGAAAAAAACTCCTCTCGTCCTCGGCGAATCACGTGTTTGTAAAACATCCCCCTCTTGGATGCATGTCTTCCATCGAGGAGATTTTCACCATAACATTGCACCACACTGCTGCAGTTACGGCAGTATTTTCCGTACAAACAATAGGTATTGGTGGTGAATCTGCCTTTTATTGTCGCATTCGCCATCTCCAACTCCAATTCTGCCCACTAGTCACCAACCTCCACCCTTCACCGTATTACACATTATGGCAATGAGGTGTAGTGTGGATGGCACTTGTGGTGGAAGCTGAAACTCCAACGCCCGTCACCGTTTTATTCACGCCAGGAAACGTGAATTGCTCTCAAGTGTGGGTGGCGGAGGAAAAATTGCGAAAGTGCGATAAAAAGCAAACCATTCTTCCCTGGCCGTCATCCTCTTTGTTCCATTTCGTTCCCGTCGCTTATCCTGCTGGGATGGATGGGCCTGCTGGAGCTGGACCATCATCGCATCGGTCGGTGATGGGGTGGCGATTGATTGAAAATCTGAATCGTTTGGTTGGGCTGGAGGTTCTCAATGTTTGCCACTCAATTGTTTTAGTACCACTGACTGTGTGAAGAACTAGCAATGAAGTTGAAATTCACAAATAATAAATCACAACACATCACTTATAGAGGCGATAGACACAATGATCGGGTCAGGCAAAATTTTCACTTTCCAAAAAATATTGAATTAGCTGTAACTTTTTGAAAAATGCATCAAATATTCTAAAATTTTCACTGTAAGTAGATTAATAAGTTGTGTATCAGTGGTTAAAATTTGGAAAAATCACGCTATTCTGCGAAGTTAGAAAGATTCTAGAAAAAAAAATATATCATCCGATAGCCAACTTTGAGCTGTTATATCTTCGGATTCAATAAACCGAATTCAATGAAATTTTGACCACTTATAACTTAAATAATGAGCTCCGAAAAAGTTTGACTTATCTTGAAACTATTAACAACAGAAAAAGTTACAGCGATTTCATTTATTTTAGGATTTTTTAGTAAATTGGACTATTTTTAATATGCATCCCATTTCTTTTTCAATTTATTGCTGGCTATGTTGTTACTTTCCTTCAAAACACACTTATATTGAAGTCAATTAGAGGGAACTCAAATGAACTATAATTACTATCTTGAATTTTGAAACGTTGTTGAAGTTTTTAATAATTTGTTGTTTTATTAGAAAAATATTCTAATCGTTTTAATTTTCTTCCGTGCTAAGAATTTTAAGTTAAGTCAACAGTATTTCATAGCTCATTATATAGGCAATACCCAAGTAGCACCTGCAACTAAATCAGAAATGATCATCGTTGCAAACATGTTGCAACTGAGTTTTCATGAAACAATGAGTTATTAAATAGTTATATTGTGAATTCGGATGTTTTTATTCGTATTTAGAAAATAAAAAAAGTGAAACAAAATTAAAACCTTTTAAAATCCAGTTGGTCATACTAAACTCTGGTATAACATGGTTATAACAACTAGTAAAAGGTAAACAAACGTCATCGTTAGTCGCAACTTGCAAAACCATTTTATTTTAAAATATTTTAAATAATTGCATATAAACAATGGATCCATAATTTTATCATAGTTCCTACATATTAAATTGAAATAACATCATAAACACCATGGAAGAGCACAATAAAGAAATAATACATTTCACCATGGAGAATGTTAAAGCCCCTTGATTGTCGACGTTAATGGAAAGAAAACGACCAAGTGTAAACTTGATTGGCTGTTTTATGTCCTACCGTGTGCAGCATAGTTGTACTCCGTTAATACGGATCCCCATAGACATGATTTTGCAAATATAACCTTTCCAAATTTTAATATTAATCTTCAGCATTTTACGGGTGCATTAAATAAGCTGCTGAAATATACTCAGTCAAAGCCAGTGAATCAAAATTCAACCATCGCGCAACAATAACGACAATGTCGCAACCTGAATTTATTGCGACATTCTACCCAATGCGACATACGTTTGTCCCAACTTGAACAGAATAGGACAAAGATCGTGCACAACGAGTTTAGAGATTTTAAAGCCTTGCTTCGAAATCACTCAAAGGGGTTTTCCCTCTTTCTAAATTTCAAGTTAAAATAAACAATAACAATAACAATAAAGCCTTGCATTGTGATTTGCGAGCAGTTACTTCGAGTCGGTAAACACTTCAACGCTGCTGAAGATGTATCATCAAAAAGTTTCGATTATGGGTTAGTAATAATGGATTATTCACGAGTTGAAAAGTACGCAACAAATTCAGCTTCCGTTTTGTCTGCAACAACAAATTTCGAGATCATGTCATTATCTGTTACCAGTCGGAATAAAGAGTAATCGCCGTGTCTTCTTTGTTGCTTGTTTTGTGCCTCCTTTGTCTGACAATTCTCTTCACTGGTCAAAGCAATATGGAGTGTAAATTTTTACCTCAAACGTGTAAATTTGCACTCGCAAAATGATAGGTACGCTGAGGCGCGTTTGAAATACTGAGCCAGAATGCATGATTTACCAATAAATCAGGAGCGGCACATAAATTGACGTTATCGTTCAGCTTTTTTTGTGGCTTCACCTCTTGCGCTTTTTTCGTTGTAATTTAGTCGTTAATAAGACTATTGGTTCAAAGGGCATCCCAGGTAACCAATAAGCAGTTAAAATGGCATTAATTCGGCACTATATGCGCCTTCACAGCAGGTCATTAAATGCTAATTTGCCGTATATGCGCCATAAGTGCTAATTAAATGCAGGTTTTGACCCAATTTACGGCGATTAAATGCTTAAATTTCCTATCCCCCAGATGGTCAAAAACAAAAACAAAAATATTTTCCCCTGCCCATTTACGGCTTCCCTCTCTTCTATTTTTATCCTCTCTCCCCTGCGCATCTTTTGAGGCTTGAGGCACGTTTTGAAATGTTGTTTTTTTTGCTGATTTCGGCGAAATTGAGATTTGGTCCTTCGATCCTTGGGTTGACGATGGTGCAGAACCGCGCTACAGGGTAATTTGAAGCTAGAATATTACACCGGCAGTTGCTTCGGCTCGACATATGCTGATAATTAACACTCTTAAGATGTTAGGTTTCTCGCATCTCAATGGCGTAGTGCACGTTCAGCGTGCCTGTCTGGGTTATGTTGACCCCAATATCCTATTAGGCACCTAACCATAGAATTAAATTCCCAAAGCGTGTCGTTTTCCGTGTTTTTTTTTTCGTGGCTACCTATGAATGACCGAATGATAATGGCTTCTCCAGCCGGGGCACGTAACTTAGAAAGCGGAAATGTGTTAGCATCACTTATCTCATGCCGTGCATTTGAAATGCTACATAACTGCTGTCAGATTTTAAGTAGCATTTCAATTGCTAATATAGATCTGCTATGATACGGCCGGAAGCAGGTCGAATGCAGATTTAAAACAAAAAACGGTTATTCAAGTGCTTATTGGGATAACTTTCAATATAGTTGCATCGAAATTATAGGAACTTATTAATGCCCATGTGTGTTGCTTGGGTAAGTGGTCAATTGAATCCGGTTCATTGAATCCGGAGATATAACAGCTCAAAGTTAGCTATCGGCACAAATTTCCCAAATGGAGGAGAACGTGCATCTGGAGCCGACCTACTGATATTCAACTATCGGTTAATTATTCCTTTTACTAGACTCTTTATAACTTTGTGCAGGATAGCGTGATGTTTCCCAAATATTGACCACTTGTTGATCTACTTACAGTGAAAATTTGAGAATATTTGGTGCACTTTTCGGAAAGTTACAGTTACTTGAAAATTTTTGGAATTGTGAAAACTTTGATTTCTCGATCATTTTGTCTATCTAAAAGTTTTTTTTTTTATCTGTATTAACAAGATTTTTAGCCCTAGGCTAGTTCATCTCGGGACCTACGCTTTACTTCCCTTCCGAAGGAAGAACTCACATTTCGTGAGTTTGTCGGGAGTGGGATTCGATCCCAGGTCCTCGGCGTGATAGTCAAGTGTTCTAACCATCCCACCAGATCCGCTCCATATCTAAAAGTATCTCAGACTGCACAGTGGGAAAAAATATGTATTAAACGCGAATAAATTCACTATCGCTGCTCGGAGTGGGTGGATTTGAATGAATTTTTGACACAAACTGTAAAAATCTCTACAGTTTCAGATAAGGAGGGTGTCATTCGCCGCACGATGTTGGAAATCAGTGTGTTGAGCTTGTTTTACCCCGCCTCTCTTTCTCACACAATAAAGCCCGTGACTGCCACGCCAAAGACCTGGGATCGAATCTCACTCCCGACATACTCACAAAATGTGAGTTTTTCCTTCAGAAGGGAAGTAAAGTGTGGGTCTCGAGATGAACTAGCCTGCATCCATTAAGTACGTCACGCTAAAATTGGGAATTTTCAACCCCCCTCCCCCCCTTCGTACGGGTTTTTCCTATACTTAATACATTGCTTGTCACACTTACGCAAACCCCCCCACCCCTCTAGGACCGTGACGTACTTAATAGATGGCCCTAAGGCTAAAAATCTCGTTAGTACAGATAAAAAATCGAGTAACGACCAATTCAGCCCCTTGTCTGTTGTGCTTCTAATCGTAATGCATCTTACGAAGCTCATACAAAAATAATCTTTGCAGGGTTGCTATCCTGCATTTTCTCAGCATGCCTTGCCCATCATATCCCTCCGATTTTAGTCACCTACTGGAAGCTGGGTTCTCCGCAAAGAACAGTGAGCTCCCGTGCCTACGTTTAACTCACCATTCAGGTGGGCGACGAAGTGCTGCTTCCACCTTTGAATTACCTCACGTCCGTCCATTATCCTTTTTTTATTTACAAATCCATTGAGGGAGGCGTTTAATAAAAACGAAACATCGTATTGGCAGTGGGGCAACGCAGAGCGTGCTGCAAAGTAGGCTCCGCCTAAAGTGTCTCGAGTATAGGGCACTGCACTGTTTTGATTTTGTATGGGATTTTGACGTTTCTTGGCCTTGTTGTTTACAAAATTGCCGTAAGAGTGAAAGAGAAGGGGAGAATTTCATGCAGTGCCCTATACCAAAGTGGCGAATCCTGGTCGTTTTGACAGGTCTCCTGCTCGATTGGAACTATGGGGATGACAGCAAATCGGCTGTTCCAATTTTGACGTTTCTCCTCTTTGTTATTCCAGACTCGTTAGCTCCGCCCATACGGAGCGCATTGGATTAGAAAGCGCCTCGTTGGAGGCACGTCGCAGATGTTGAATGGATGGCACCTCTCTGATCTGCACGCGTTGGGCGCGTACACCGGCAATTAGTGTTATTCCCCTTTTTGACGCCTGCTGATTACTCACTTCCTGGGGAAGGCTATTTCTCGTGCTTTTCGGTTACGATCAGCGTCTGATTGATTCCTTGTGACGGAATTTGCGCAATCGATCATTGAAGCCAACTTTTGCACTACTCACCGCATCAAAACAACGTAGGGTAAACAGGTATAATATGCCCCTTAAGCGGAAATGGCAATATACCCTAAACTGGCGCCTTATTCCATCTATTGTCCACTGCAAATCGTTATTCCTGAAGTCAGTGAAGTGTTGCATGCGAACTTTGCCTTTGGAGGGGCGGCTAGCTTTGAAACGTTTTTCGAAAACGTTCCAAAATTTGCCGTTTCAAAACAAACGGGGCAATACGCCCCATCAAAAGAAAAACGTCCAGCCCCGTGATAAAACTGTCCCAGAGAATAATTCCACCACATGCTTGCTTATCCTAGGAGGGTCTTTTATTAAGTGTTTAACTGCATTAAAGTTGCAAAATAGCCCAAGCGAACGGAGCTAGCTGCGTTTACAATGAAGTCAGCTTACAGGAGGTAAAAGACGAAAAGCCTCGATTTCAGACTTTTTGATATTTTTATTGTTTTTCTGTACCAATCAACTAACGAACCAGCTTGATGGCAATTATTCTTCAATATTTAAGATTTCTAATCGACCATGCATGCGAAAAGCGCTTGAATCGCCAGAAAATGAAGGGGGCGAGTTACGTTAACCACACAATCTGTACATTTCATAGCGGCCTTCTAGGCGGCCGTTTAAGTTAGTTTAGTGATCCATTCCGCCGGAATGGTTAGATAAAATCCGGCTTCCAGCCTCCTGATATCGCTGCTCCACCTTTTGGCCGCTTGATGCACGGCCAGATTTGGAATGCAAGGTTAGAGTGAGATCCGCCATGCGATCGCCGGATTGACGAGCCCACCTTCGAGATTAGCGGCGTGCCCCCGCCCCATGGGATCGCTTCTAGAGCGCGGTTGTCCTCGCCGTTTCCCTGTTCCGACTTCCGATTACCGGGTTCCGTTGCTCCACCTCGTAATTTGGAATGTCGGGGTCCACACTCGGATGGCTGGCCTTGGAGCACTGCTGTTGGTGTTACAACGCTGGTCGTCACTCGATGTCGCGCAGTGTGCGTGCGGGATTTAATTTTCCGTACCGGCAGTAAGGTATCAGCACCACCGTTCTATGTGTTTCCTCGTGCTACTTTGTGCTCTTGTGGTGGCATCTCTTCGACATCCGAATTTACTCTACTGTGCTTTGGTGTCGTGTCGCGCTCGGCTTGTGCAGCGGATGTTGTGTTGTCAAATTCATTTTACAAGATAATTTCGTTCGGCGGTTTTTCCATCAAGTGAAAACCCTTCAGAAGCGTGTGTTTGTTCACAGTCAATCTAGCACACACTAGTACTGGTGGTTTACGCACATCTCAAAAAATCAGCTAAACAGTTGGATGTTATAAACGGATCATCTCCAAAAACTTCTCAAAAAAAAATCTCTGAGAAGTTCTACGGTTTCCTGTAAAACCAAACATCCTCCAAGGATTTATTCGGCAGTTTTCCCCAAGGATTTATTCAGAAATACCTTTAGGAGTTCCTCCAGTAATATCTCAATGGGTTCTTGAAAAAAAAAATGTATGAAATGCTTCAGAAATTCTTCCAAGAATTCCTTCTACTAGAGCTTGTTTCAGAAAATTTTCGATAGGTGTTTTAGCCAGCGATGTAGTTGTCAATAAACTCTTTCATGGATACATGTAGAAAATCGTCCACGGATTTCTATAAGAAATCCTTCAGAGTGACTTCCGGGATGTTTTCTAAAGTTTTCTTTTGTCTAAGCATTTCTCCATAAATTTCTCCAAGCAGTCTAATAGAAAAAAAATCGAGGCATCCTTTTAGAAAAGCTTCAACAGATTACTGTACAAACTTTTCCAAAGTTTCAATCAGAAATTTATCTAGGAATTCTTTCAAAGGTTTCTCCAAGGATTTCCATTAGAAAATCTGCCATATATTTCCATAGTACTTGTTGAATGGATTATTAAAGAAAATTCTCCATGGATTCCTCTGAAAATTCCTCCAATAGGTCTTCTGTAGATTCTAATATTCCACGGATTTCTTTAGAAATTACACCAGAGACCAGAGACATTATTTCAGAGAATTCTTATAGAAAGATTTGAATACTTCCGAAGCCTTAAAAATATTCTCCAAGGGTCAGAAAATCTTTCACGGATACCTGCATAAATATTTCAAAAAAATATTCCATATTCGAGATATTTTTCGGTAATTCCACTAAAGTTTCCTTTAGAAACTCTACCTGCGATTCCTCCAAAAATATCTCCAATGATTCTCCTAGAAACCATTCCATTGAGATTTTTTCAAAAATTTCTCCATTCTTCCCGTTTATTGCATAGTTTTTCATGGATTCTATGGATCTCCAGCGATCTCTTAAAAATAAGAAATTCAGATTTATTCAGAAGTTTCACCACGAATGCCTTCCAGAGAAAAAGTAGTTTTTCCATATTTTTTTGTATGGATTAAGAAATTCTACCAAAGACTCTTTCTCATTTTTTTTCAGGAATTCAATTACAAAAATATTGAGTTTTTTTATTCTTCTACAAATCATGTAAGAAATAGCGTCCTTCAGATTCAGCTCCAAGTGTTTCTTCAAAAAGTCTCCCATGAATTCTTTTAACAATTTATCCATGTTATTCTTGTAGACATTTCTGTAAAAAATAAAAATTTTCACGGTAAAATATCGAAAATCGAGGCAGATTAGCTACAGGATTCCTTCAGAATTTTCTCCAATTATTGTATTAGAAAATCTTCAGATGAGCTATGTCAACACTAAAAATTGAAAATTTTATAGTGCTTGCTAATCAAAGTAACATTTTTTAATTCAATAGACTAGAAGAGGATTTTAGAATCAAAATAATATCAAAATGAAATATATTAGCTAGAACGGTTGCAAAAACCTCTACAAGATTAATTGGTCTTAAAAATGTTACTTGCCCGGGTAGAGCTTAATGGCAAAAGAATGGCAAATTTTACCATTAAAGCAGAATGATTGAATGGCAAAATGTGTTATTTGTTTGTTTGAAATAAGAGTTAAAATAACAAAAATAATAACAAAATTTTGGTAGCAGAAAAACTTAAAAATAACTTATTTTGCCATTGTAATAACAAAGTAATGGTAAAGCATGCGGATTAAATTGAAGAACAAAATAAGTTATTATTGAGATATTGATAACAAAATAAGACCCAAATTAGCTGTTATCGGTGAATAACAAAATATGACATTCTTGAGTTATTGATAACAGAATAAGAACAAATTTAGCTGTTTATGTGGCAATCACCCAAGCAACACACATGTCATATATTAGTTACGGCAGCGCAAGTTTTGGTAGTATAGAAGTAAATTTGACGTAATTTTAACATAATGCTGGAATAACGGCAAAATAACTTTTATACAACCAAAACTTGCGCTGTCGCAACTTTAATATGACATGTGTGCTGCTTGGGCAAAATAATGGTAGGTTTAGTTGTTCAAATTCAATTTTAAAATAATGGCAGATTCAGTTATTATTTCAAAGTAGCAGAAGAAAGGTAAAATGAGCCTTTTCTTTTTTTTCAATAAAATTTAAGTTCATCAATCAATGTAAAAACAGTTTTATTTTGTGGAAATTAAAAACTTAAAACGAAACGAACTTAAAAATCAAATTCACTTTGATGAACGTAGCCACCGTTGCGTCGAAAAAGATAGATACGTCGTTTTACAAATTATACTCTTTAATTGTTTGAGTTCTAAATTAACATAAATTGATATGCATAAAATAGAATCCATTGCGAATCAAACACACAGCTGAGAATCCGGATTTGTTTACTTTTGCTAGATACGTCGAATTGAAAAGTTATGCTTGAAATATACAATATACTATTTAATGGTATATTGAGAGTAAAATATGTTATGGTGCCTAATGTTTATAAATAGTTTCTCACAATATCAAAATAAGGGCAAATTTAGCTAGGAATGTAAATTATGTTATTGTTTTGATATTTTATACAATTCATTATAAAAGGAGCTAAATTGCACGTTTTACCATGATAGTAATTTTTGTTATTGATGTGTTATTTAGCATTATTCATGAATAACATATCAATGACAAGATTGGCTATGATTGTATATTTTGCTATTGATTTGCCATTTTAAGTTTTTCATAATAACAGAAGAATGGCAAAACGAGTTATTATTTTGTCCTTTGTTTGCCATTAGCCTCTACCCGGGTGGGCACTAGTTATACCCAAAGTTAAAAATGCGCCTGGATGCGTTACCATTTCACCATAAAAAAAAGGATAAAAGAAATTCTTTCAGTAACGTACAGTCAGGTCTTTTTTTACGCGGTTTTCATTTACGCGGCCGCGTAAATGAAAACTCCATATAAAAAAAATTTCATCGTCTTATTTTTGCATGATTCGTCGAGAAATGGTGAGACTTTTTTTACGCGGTTTTTCAAATTTTGAACTGAGTTTTTTTTTTTACGCGGTACGTATCCCCCGCGTAAAAAAAACCTGACTGTAATCGGAAGTATTTTAAAGAATTGCTTTGGAAATTCCTCCAGAAATTCCTTGAATAAAAAAATCCCATGCCTAGAGTTGTTACAGACATTTTTTAAAGCATTTTCTTTTAAATCTTCAATAAAATTTCTCCCCGGATTTCCTCAAAAAATCTTCCCGAGTTTGTTTTAAAAATTCCTCGAGAGATTCCTTTTGAAACTTATTCAAGGATTCTTTTGGAAAACTATCCATAGATTCCCGTTTTCATTTTTCCACGAATTTCTTTGGAAAATACTTCCAGGATTCCTTTGAGAATTCCTCCAGGGATTTTTTGAATAATCTTCTGTACATTCCTCAACAAATGGTTGCAGCGATTTCTTCAGAAAATTACTCAGACACACTTTCAGAAATGCTGGCAGAGATTCTCTTAGAAACTAAGGAATTACATAACAAAATCTTCTACCGGTTGTTTTAAGAATTTCCTGCAAAGAAATTCATCTAGGTGTTCCTTCTTAAATTCCTCCAGAACTTTTCGGAAGAACTTTCTTTGAAAATCTTTCATGAATTCCTTCCGAAATTGCTTCATGGCTTTAGGAAATCCCCCAGAGATTTTTTTAGAAAATAATTCATTTTTCTCAAATTATTTTTTCAGGTTTATTACAGAATCAATTCAGAATTTTCTCAAGATATATCGCTTCTAAAGATTGCTATAGTATTTTTTGTGTGAGATCTGGGTCTTTCTGGAATTCCTCCAGAGATTCTTTCGAGTATTCCTTCAAATATTGTCCTGGGTCACCATCAAGAAATACTACCGAGATTTCCTCAGGCATTTCTTCTTAAAATTTTCCTACAAATTATTTCTTAGTATTTCTCCAAAAATTTTCTTGAAAACTCTCAAAACTTCTTCATAAAGTTTTTCCAGAAATTTCTCCAAAACTTTCAGGTGTTCCTCCAAGAACTGCTTCATTAATAAATTTATTCAGACCTTTCTTCAGGAATTCTGGGCCTAAGTCTTAAATTCTTTCAGGTATCTAAGGGCAGATATCTTAAAAAAAATCATTTTCTTCAGATACTTCCTCAGTAATTTCCTGGAAAACTTCTTCAGATCGTTGTTTTTCAAAAATTTCACCAAGACTTCCTCTTATATCTTGAGAAATTATATAATAAATTCTAAAAAGTATTTCTCCAAAGGTATTGCCGGGAGATTTTTTCAGGAATTGTTCAAGCAATTTCACCAGGGATTCCTCCAAAAACTCTTCAAGGATGTCTGTCAGAATTCTTTTCAGAAATTTATTCGGAAACTACTCCAGAAGCTTTTAAGGAATCTTGCCCAGATTTTTTTGAAAGCGCCTCTAGGAGTTTTTTTTTTGATAATTTTCAAAATTCCTCCAGAGGTTTATTCTGAAGTTCTTTTAGGAATTTCTTCAGTGATATCACAGGGAATTCTTCCAGGTATTTCTATAAGGACTCTATCCCAGGAATTCGTTAAGACCAGAGATTTGTTCAGAAATTTCTCCGGGAGTTTTTGCACAAGAAATGAATCCTTCCAGAAACTTTCCAACAATTTCTCCAAAAAATCTCCAGTTTTATCCACAGTTTTTTTTTTAAAGAAAACCGATGAGGTATTCTTTCAGAAATTCGAAAATTCCTCTAGTAACTTATTCTGCAATTTTTGGATGAGCCACTGAAAAATTTAAATAAATCTTTTAACAAATCTCAGGAATTATTTCTGACGGAATCACAAGGAGCATATAAAAAGAAATAGTTGCCAGGAGTTTTGCAGGAATCTCTGAAATTTTTTTAAGCAATTCCTGGAAAAGATTCTGAATTCCACAGGAAAGGGAAATTTTATGATAAAAAGAAAGAACTTCTTAAGAAATGTCCTGTTGAAATTCCTTAAAAAACCTCAAAATAGTGAAAGCGTCCCTGGATATATTTCTAAAGAAATTTCAGATGGTATGCATGAAGAAATTACTAACGGAATCCCTGAAGGAACTTTTGAATAAATCTTTAGTCATATGTCTGTGAAAAATACCTGAAGGTGTTTTTGAAGATGTCCTACAGAAATTCCTGAAAGAGTGTATTGAGAAATTTCCGAAAGAATATTAGAGGAAACATTTTGAGAAACGCTTGGTTGAACTCCAAAATAATTTATTGAGAAACTTTTGAAGAGTTGCTGTAGAAATTTGTAACGATATAGATATCATGCGACGAATGCTTTATAATTAAGCCCTTCATGCAGCCGACCCGCTACCTATCGGTGGGTGTAGAGACTGTTGAGCTTTTTGAAATTCAAGCTACACAACGAGTTACCACCAAGATCTCATTTAAAATTTTTTGGCTGGGACAACATCTCACTCTTGGCTGCAAATATTGTGTGTTCCGAGTTTGTTTTTTTTACGAATTTTCCAAATTCCACAATAGGCCAGCAGCGTAAGAGAAACCCATAGGAAAAAATGAGATGGAATGATAAGCCAATTGCGTTCATACAAAAATGTGGATGTAGTCTTTGTAAAGCGGGATTTGTACGGTCGAATAGATGGAAATTGTAAGAGCAAATCATTTCTAGTGGAACCTTTGACTCGATTAGTCCAAAAAAGTGGAGGCAGTGCTCTGAATATCAAGCCTCAGTTTAGCTAGTTCACATGTGCCTAGTGAATAGTGTTTGCTAGTGAGTTTGTTTAACTTGACCCTTTCTGAAGAATTAAAGGCACTAATTTCCAATTATCTGAATTAGGCTTTAGGAGAAAAAGTGATTTTTCCACGCTAAATAACCTAGGAAGGCTGAGGAATAATATAGCCTCATAGGAATAGGTAAGCGGTGAATATTTGAAATAACGGGTTCTGATTGCTAATTAGTAAAATTTGCACTACGTTGTACAGAAAACCCACTGTCCAACGTGGGTGTTTAGGTGGAGTGGACCGATCGCCAGTTTTGACCGCGTGGTGCCAACTTCGGAGGGATTCCGGTTGGATGGACCAATATACCTCTCACGGGGCGATTTGTAGCATTTTCCACCCTTGTCGACCGCCCACCAACCCCTCTGGGGGCCATTCGTATTAGAACGTTACTCTTAGAAGTCAGGACGCGCTCCCGATCGCTGACGCAAGCGGTAACAGTGACATTCCGTAACACCCCGTTCAACTACGTCGCCCAAAAACGCTACGTTGCACGCTACGTCACACTGAGTTAGTGACGTCACCTATGTAACGCGCGCTGACGACATCGGCTGCCCGCCTACTTGAACAACGGGATTGTGCCGCGCCCTTGTGTAGGCAACTCGCGCGTATGCGCGAACAGCGAGGACGCCGAGGACGACGCCGCTGCCCGGTTTGAACGCTGAAACCACCCGATGAGATCTCCACCCACCGCATGGAAAGTATCGCCGCTTCGAAATTAAGGTCAGACCCTACCATTTTTTTTTTAGTAAACCCTAGAAATAAGAAGCCATTGTTAAAAGCTCGTTGAGTACAGACAGGGAGTAGAAAAAGTTGACGTCAACCAAGATCAGGATAGACTAGTCAAATTGGTCAATACACGAATGATATGTTGCGCAATGAATTACTGATCTTGATTAGGGTAAGTGTACCAATTATGGCTATAGTACCAAACATTCGCTATAGGCTATAGTACCATTTAACGATGTAAATCAACAAGAAAAAAATTTGTGAACAACAGATCACGTTCACAAAAGATGGTCGTACTCATTTAAATTCCACATTTTGCTCAAATCATGGTAGAAATAAATCATTTTCCTTAAAATTTCAGCTTCCTTGCACCCTATTTCGCCATAGTGTACCAATTATGGCTAATCCCATAAGGAATGCATGCAAATAGTGCGAAAAGGAACCGAAGTTAACAAATGTAGCCATAACTGGTACAGGGTTCCTATCATTGGCATACGCTTTAATAAATACTGAAAGTAGTTTTGGCTCCGTTTCTATATTTTTCCTGTAAAGTATGCTAGCTCAGCTATCTTTTAACATATTGGTGACATTCGTTGATCCTCTCGTTATTTTTGTATAAATAGCTTCCCTTAGGTAGTGCCATAATTGGTACACGCACCCTAGTTGAGTTGACGATTCCACCTTGAGATTATTTGATTCGGTATCGTGGTAGTTTACCGCTTTTAATTGGTTTGCATTTCCTTTCATTCGGGTTTGAATTCGCCGTTGAAGAATTTTGGGATTGTTTGTCACATGTTTGGGAAAGCTTAAATGATTTTGGGTGTTTGAAACTCCTATCAACCCGCCCTAGATTGAGTCTCTGCCGCGCAAATCAAAAACGCCTCAGCAGCCTCTCCCCTCGAGAGTGGCGCTTAAGCTGCTGTGGTCGCGAGGACTAAAGCATTCGTTTCAAATTCTTTAGTCGACTACCTGGGGGATTTTCTTTTAAAAATCCTGGAGGAATCCAAAAAATAATAAATTCATGTAGTTGTTTCTAAAGATATCCGCTGTGTTTAAAAAGGAATCTATGGAAAAATTTCTTCAGGAATTTCTGAAATAATTTTCAAAGGAAAGGCGATTTTCTAACGTATACCTGAACAATTATCTAAAGGAATCCCCAACGGATTATCTTTAGGAATCCTTGAAAGAATTATTGAAGGGAAGATCAAAAGATGTTCTACAGAAATTTGTTTGGGGATTCAGAACATTTGATTTTCTAAAACAAAGCGAAATCTCAGGAGACATGGAGTATTCACTGGAAGATGTTCTATAGGAATCCATGATAATTTCGGGAGGATGAAGGAATTCTGGATGAATCCATAAGAAACTTCAGAGGAATTCATGAAGGATTTGCTAAAGTAACCTCGTCAGGAATAATTCTTAATATGAAACATCAAGGAATCCCATTGCAATTTTGCATACAAACTTTAGTTGCTCAAATCTGACGAACGAAGCATCGAACCAAGCAGCACTTGTTTATCCTGCCTTTGCTCACTTGCAAAAAGAGGCAGCTTTCCCAAACCAAGAGCATTTGTTTACGAATTTTCATGATTGGTGCTCTTGAAAACGTGAGTAGGGGACCAAGTCGGCCATTGGTGCAGTCATATATGTATTCTCTGATGTTTCTCTTTAAAGGAATTCACACAAAAGCTCAGAAGGAATCCCTGGCAGAATGTTTTGAAGATTTCATGGAATTCTTTCTGAACGAATCTCTGGAAATATTTCTAAATAAATTCCTGGAGAATTTTTTAGAAGATCCGTGAAAAGTTTTGTGAATAAATCATTCGAGAAACTTCTCCAATCTCTCAAACAATTCCTATAGGATTTACTGATGAAATTCATGGAAGGATTAATGAAGCAATTCTGTAAGATTTTCTAAAATGAACCTTGAGAATTTTTGGGAGGAATATTTAATGGAATTTCCGAATAAAACATTCAAACATTTCTTAAAATATTGAAGAAATTCCTGGAGGAATCCGTAAATAAATTTTCGAAGTAGTGTCTTAAAAATACCTGAAAAAAAAGCTTTGGACATCGTTGGATGAATTATTGAAATAAATGTCGTCGACACCTGGATCCTGCAAACACACTCGTATAGTCGTATCACATGTCTTTCCGGAAAATTAGATTGAGAACCCCCGGTCCACAGAATTGCACACTTTTTGTGCCGTTTTGCCTGCGAATCGGCTGGGCGGAATTCGGGGCTTATTCAGTGATTGAAAACAAAGGGATTGAAAAATTGAACTTTGAACGATATTTCATTTGTCTTGCACCAGCCAGCCAGCAATGGCCCAATCAATGGAACAAAGTAAATCAGCCACTCCCGCGCCCCTCCCCACCCCCACCACATTTGGTGTGGGTGCTAGTCGTGGCCGACTGGTCGGAGCGAGCCAGCTAACGTTCTCGATTGGGTATATTCCCTTCAGGTTCAGGCACCATCGCAGCTCGCATTGCCCGAACCCAGAGTTGGTGATGCTGTGATAGACATTCATAATTTTAATTAGATGAGTTATGGCTTTTCGATTGGAAAAGTTTTAACAGAACTGCGCTTCCCCAGGACTCCCCAGGTCCCGGATGATTGGCTGGAGATTTGTTCCGAGCCACGAGGGCGCTGCGCTGCCTGTTTGTATGCTGGTGAGTTCAATGGGTGTCTGCAGATGATATCGATGAAAACGATGCTCAAAGATGATTAATGAATGGCATCATGAAGCAATGGGCTCGAGAAGATGAGATTTTTCGTTTGCGGCTTGTGAATTTCGGCACCGTTTCAGGATATATATATCAATGATGATGCTATTGATTGGTACGTTTAGGAAAAGTATTCAATCAGTCTACTGAGAAAAGTTTGATGATACCACGATTTAGAACACGTCTATCATTCCGATATCGCGTTATCTTCATAGCAAGAACGATTTTTATTTGCATAGGCTAAGTGTACCAGTTATCGCCATAGTCGTTTCCTATTTGACCATAGTGATTTTTTGGGATAATTCAAATGTTTGCATCAGTTCAAGACTTTTAATGACAAGATGTATTTAAATTCTTACTCATAACACATTCATAATAGATCAAAGCTTAAAAACTTTCCAAATTTCAACTATGGCCATAACTGGTACAATTACCCTAAATGTTTTGACTTCAACTAAAGCCAAATAAACTACAGGGGATGGTCAAAATGTTTGGGATAGGCAACTTTTTTTCTCTCACGAAAAAGTTCAACATGCTATAACTTTCCATAGAGTGCATCAATCAATCTCAAATTTTGACTGTTTGTCAACCTATTATATGTGCATCAGTGGTACAAATTTGGGCTCGATTGATTAATCTTTCGCAAAGTTAGAAATGTTCGGGTAAAACACTGTTTTTTAGACATCTCATTTTTGAGCTGTCATATCCCGGAAACCAGTGAACCGAATTGAATGAAATTTTGAACGTACACTGACAATATACAAATGCTTCACAAACTATTAAAACATAGATTCTTTTTGAACATTGAAAAAAGTTATCATGGATTGACACTTTTTGGATTTTTCTCGAAAAAATGTAATTTTTTTACATCAATGTCAATAATTTTTAGTGTTGATGTCCAAAGATTTTCCACTTCTGTTCTCAAGTTATCTCTAATCAGATATATTAAAGCCTATTTAGATTAAAAGAAGAACACATTTAGTAATTTTTGTGTGGTATTGTAAATTTGACCTATTTTCCTTTATATGGGTAAAAATTTCATCCCGGTATAACTTAATTCGCCGTGGGAAAATTATACATTTTATAACGTTGTATTAAGTATCAATATATTGTTGATAAACGTTATAAAATTCATTTAATTCGGTTCACTGGTTACCGAGATATGACAGCTCAAAAATGGGTGTACTAAAAAACAGTGTTTTACCCGAACGGTTCTAACTTCGCGAAAAATTATTCAATCGAGCCCAAATTTGTACCACTGATGCACATATAATAGGTTGATAAACAGACAAAATTTGAGATTTTTTGATGCACTCTATGAAAAGTTACAGCATGTTGAATTTTTTTGTGGGAGAAAAAAAAGTTGCCTATCCCAAACATTGTGGCCACCCCCTGTACCTATCAAACAGTCACAAAACGAGTGATTTGATTTAGAAAATCATGGAACAAAACCCCAGTTGAGTAACCTCTTTTGACTCTATTACGTTGAAACCAAACTAACATATCACCATCACACCATCACCATCAAAATGCGGATGCGATGGGAAACTCCTACCCGGGGATCGATGCTTTCAGACAAAATGCGAAAGTTACATTATCATCAAAAAGTGGACCCCAAAGTTTATCGAGAGCACACAGTTCAGTCAACCAACAATGCTAGCCATGCTTCTTCAGCGTTATAGCATTATGCACGGAAGCCTTTAGCGATCGATCAAAAATGGGTTCTGAGCGTGGAAGCGAAAAGGTTAAAGTTGCAGACAATTTTTTTGATTGGAAGTTGGATTTCATCGTAGCGTACTGTGATTTCCATGGTCGGTTGAAACCAAGTCGGTATCGACTAATTCGGTTAAAAGTTGATATATTATCGCGAGCTTGGATTATAAGGAGAGTATCTCAAGTTTTATTAGATAGTTGTACTACGTAAAGGCACGTAATTTTCATGCATTTCATTTGAAATGCATAATTTTTAACAAATTTTGCTGGTAGGGTAAGGGGGCGTCCATAAATGACGAGGCTTTTTTAAGCGTTTTTATTACCCTCTTCCCCCCTCGTAGCATTTTGTCACAAATTCAAATACCCCCCTCTATAAATGACGTAGCTTGTTAAACACCCACCATCAACAAAATTTTCATGTAAAAAAATCTCGAACTTATTTCTGATTTCAATTTTAACTTGTAATGTTAATAGAATATTATTTAAAAAAAAAACACAATAGCAAGATAAAATGCCGACTGCCAGGTTCAGATCGCCAACATCAAGACCATAGGTGCAACCAGTGGATATTATTATCACCAAAGTTATTGAGTCATTAACTTTGGTGATAATAATAATCATTCTGCTTGATGCCGAAGAACAGGAAATTGATGCTCCAAATACCATACTAGCCTAGAAACTCTTCCGAAGATATTAGTTTGCTCACTAATAAATCTATTAAGAATATCAAATTGGTTTCATTTGAATAAAATTCACCACGACATTCGAAGGACTCTGCAGGAGTTTCTTCTAAAATTCTTACAAAAGTTCATTTTGGAATGCCTCAAGAAGTTTCTTTTGGGATTCCCATTTTTGAGAATGTCTCCCTTTTTAGTTCCTCAAGCACTTCCTTCTGGGATTTCTCCATAATTTTCTTTGGGATTCAGTTAGAGAATTTCTCCTTATTGTATTCCTTCAGGGGTTCCTTCAAAGATCCCTCCAATAATTCATTCCGGAGTTCCTTCTTAGATTCTTCCAAAAGCTCCTTCTGAGATTTCTCCAGAAGTTTTTTTCAGGAGTTCTTTCAAGGTTTTCTTCTTCTCTTTTCCACCGGCAGTTTATTTGGACATCTCTACAGAGATTTTAACCGGAATTTCTTTTGAGATTTCATTAGAACTTCTTTCTGTGTTTCCTAAAGAAGTTCCTTCTTGGTTCCTTCAGGAATTCACTCAGATTCCAAGATCTCGGCATGTAACCCCTCCGGCATTCTTTCAAAACCTTCCCAGGAGTTGCTTCTGGGATTCCTCCAGGTGTTTTTTTTATTCCTTCAAGAATTCCTTCCTGGATTCTTCTGGGATTCCTCGAGGACTTCCTTCTAGGATTTATCCAGGATTTTTGTCCCGGGACTCCTCCAGTAACTTTTTTCGGCATCCCTATATTCACTCCATCCAGGGTTCCTCCAGGATCTCTTAGAATTCTGCGAGGAATCCCTTTATGGATTCGGAAGCAACTATTTCTGGAATTCCTCTAGGATTTTTTTTTCTTAGATTTAACCTGGAGTTATATCCAGATAATCTTCCGTCATTCCCCAAAAGTTATTTTCGGGATTCCTTCAGGAATTCCTTTCGGAATTCTTTCAATTATTTCTTCCGTGCTTTCTTCAGAAATCAAACCAGGAGTTCCTTCTGACAATCTACAAATATCTCCTTCTGAGATTCTTCCAGAAGCTTATTCATGATTTCTCCGAAAGCTTCATCTAGAATTGCTCCAGGTACTCCTCATGGAATTTCTTTTGAAATTTATATATTTCCTTTCAAAATTGTTCCAGGAGTTCCTTCTGAAACTCTTCTGGAAGTTCCTTCAGGGATTCCTTCTGAGATTCCTCCAGATCCTTTTGGAACGTTTTCAGAAGTTTTTTTTTTCTGGGATTCCCAGTAGGAATTCCTGTGGAAATGTTATCCTTCTCCTGTTGGGGAAACCTATAAAGAACCCAATGAGAAATTCCTCCTAGTAGAGCTCCTTAAGAAATTGTTGGATGAATTCTTCGAGGAAGTCCTGTAGAAACTATATAAGGAACTCCTGGAATAATGTCGTAATGCCAAAAACTTAGAAAATTTTTCCTTTGCAACCTTAGCAGCGTGCAGTGCCCTATAGCAAACAGCAAACTATTGGTCTTGAGAAGCATTTGAGCGAAATTGATTTTTGTCTGCAAACATAATACATTATTCTTTACGCAGGATTTCCAAACCACTTTCTCAGATACAGTTGTTGCGTCCAATAGCTGCATGTCTTATGAAATGAAGCCGGCATTTATTTCCATTATTTGTTATTTACATTAATGTGAAAATAAAATGCATTTTTTTCTTTTATTTACTGGATAATGATACTTAATGCAAGTAAAAATGTTATTGATTATGAAATATTTTTTTCAATGGACCTAGTAGAAAGCTACGTAGCATATCATAAACCCCTACCCCCCTATCGTCACACTTCGTCATAAAATCATAAACACCTCCCTCCCCCCAAAAGCTACGTCATTTATGGACGACCCCTAACAAAAAATAAACATGTTTCCACCAATATTCCTATATGAGCATGATTTACCGCCCGCGGATGCTCCTCTGTTATTGCAAGGACGTCTGTATTTACATAAGGAAACAAAAGATTATGCTTGGGACTCGCCTTCTCTTCATTGTGTAAATGCTAAAAGCCCAATACTTTTTGAAATTCCAATACCTAAAAAAAACTGAGTAAATACACTCCCGATCAAAAGTTTGGGGTCACCCCCTCAAAAACATGTCATTTTTTTAGGCCCATATCTTTGCCAATTTGCGTCCGATTTCAAAACCCTAGGCTTCATTCAAAAGATAATAAGTCAAAGAAACTTTGAACATGATATAAAAGAAACTTTTTCAAATATTTTGAATGTAAACTTAACCCAAAGTGGCCAAATTTTCTAAAAAGTGAAGATAAACTTACGGTAGTGTCGCTGGAAATTGGGTCGCCCAAATTTTGAGCTGAGAGCGGTAATATAACCCATTTTCTATTAGCTTTCAACTATTTTTTACAGAACTTAGCTAAAAACTCTAGAAAAAAAGTTATTAAGTAAATTAACCCTTGATGTCATCGACCAAAAGTTT
This sequence comes from Aedes albopictus, assembly GCF_035046485.1. Taxonomy (NCBI): domain Eukaryota; kingdom Metazoa; phylum Arthropoda; class Insecta; order Diptera; family Culicidae; genus Aedes; species Aedes albopictus. The sequence goes on along the minus strand of NC_085138.1, from coordinate 100,893,504 downwards.
GGGGTCACTATCGTAAAACATGGAAAAGTGATTTGTTGATATTTTTTTCATCTCTTTAATTTCATCATTTCATCATTTAATTTTAATTCTTCTTGGCTTATTTGAAACAAAATGAATGATAGTTACTGCATAGACATTGAACCACACATATTTGTTGAAATTTACATACTAAAACCTAATGTAAAGTTGCCTCATTTTTTGAAGTGTGGTGAAATGTGTTAACTTTCCATAACATTTTAATATACAAAAATCGTTAAATACGTTAAGTTAAAGACATCAAATGTAAATTTAGTTAATTATCTTTGAAATGAGCCAAAAAGAATTGAAATAGAACTGTAGATGACGAAGCTATCACCAAATCACTTTACCATGTTTTACGAAAGTGACCCCAAAATTTTGGTTGATGCATCATATTGAGGGGTGAGCCCAAACTTTTGGTCGATGACCTGAAGAGTTAATTTACTTAATAACTTTTTATCTAGATTTTTTAGCTAAGATTTGAAAAAAGCAGTTGAAAGCTAATAGAAAATGGGTCGTATTACCGCTCTCATCTTAAAATTTGGTCGACCCAATTTCCAGCGACACTGCCGTAAGTTTGTATTCATTTTTTAGAAAATTTGGCAACTTTGGATTAATTTTTCATACAAAATTTTTGAAAAAGTTTCTTTTAAATCATGTTCAAAGATTCTTTGACTTATTATCTTTTGAATGAAACCTAGGAAACTTTCGATCGGGAGTGTATGTACACTGAACCCAAGCAAAGGCGGATAACAAAATGATAACAAGTTCGTTTACCTGGTTATCATTCGTTTGATAATTGAGTTTGTTATCATTTTGGTTGAATTAAGAGCCAACATGACGAAAATGATAACTAAAATTTACTTCTCGAATACCAAAATTATAAGAAGTTAAGTTATCATTGAGTTCAAGTTGATAACTTGATGTTGTATAATATTTTGTTCAATATGACATTTAGTTATCAACATGAAAAAAGACAGCCTGATCGATAACAGGTTTTGTTCTCAATTAGTTATCAATCAGAACTATTGTATCGACCAAAATAGTAAAAATCAACTTTACCGACATAGTCAGCATTTGAAAAAAAGTTTCTTATAATTTACAACCAATGTTTTGAACTATTGCGCCCAGGCAGGTCTCGAGCCCTGATCGAGTGATTGTCGGTCGCAGCTGGATGCCCCTATACCAACGGGACTCAGTGAGAGTGAGAGCAATTGAAGGCTACGCTTTCGTACTACAGTCGCATTGAAGGAGGAAAGCGGAATCTGTTTTTAGATTCGAGGTTCATCAGACTCTCAGTTTTGGGAAGGCTTTGAAATGTTTGAGTTTTGAAACAGATAACATATTTGATTATCATTTAGTAGTTTTGTATTATCATGATACACCAAAATTATCGATAACTTAATTTGCCATCATCTGGTTATCATCAATTGGAAACGATGATAACACCAATAACAAAATGATAACACCGATAACACAGTTTATTATCAAAATGATATCACTTTGTTATCCTCCTTTGCTCGGTAATATTCTATTGTGTGATGAAAGCGTCCTCGCAAAATCAAAACCCTGTAGAAAGTCGAGTGGCTTTGAACAATTTGCTAAAATAAATAAAAAAATTAAGGGGATTTACATAGCAGCGTAAATAGCTGCGTACGTCATGATCATTTACTTTTGAAATATTTCATGAAATTGTGAAGGTTGTGCTGGTGATCGCGACGTTTAAGCAGAATAATATTTTATAGGCGGTTTACGCTGTTTAGTGAATCCCCCTATCGTTTTTCTTTCATCTTCCGCAATATGGAAAAATCGCGAAAAATAAAAATATGTATGTATTTGACAGCATTATAAATTTACTACTGTATCAAATACTGCTTACTTCAAGTGCAATTTTTTGATATAGCAATCCGTGTGGTCAACTATGATTTTCAAATAACTTAACGTACATGTGTATTACACATGGATGCTTATTGGTGAAAAAAAGGAAAAAATAACAGGTCGTATTTGAACCTGAAATCCTTACACGTTCCTAAGCTGCAGAGTCAATCAACGACACCCCCGGCAGACGAGAATATCTAAATCAAATCTCAAATCGAACAATTTTTGCTGTCAAAATCCATATACTTGCACGATTTTTAGGTAAAACTTAAAAACATTCCTGCTTAAAATTTGAAGCACGGTCTCGAAATCAGCATCAATTTTAATCAACATTAATTACCCATCAAAAATGGTTGTCGTTGATGTATTGTATTTTTTACGAATAATCAGACTTTGGCGACGAAATTGAACTCGCCCTAATATGGTACTAACCTACCATTTATGACACATTTTCGCCTTCTTTCCCCGATTCAGGCGAAACCAGCTGATTTTGTTATGAAAACATAAACAGCTGGTAGCCGAGAACAGTAAGGATGAACGTAAACATCGGTGAACCAGCTGGTTTTGTTGTGTAAACATGACCAGCTGGTGGACCGAGAACAAAAGACCTTAATGGTAAACATTGAGACGGCCGGCGAAAACTGTCACATTATCGGGCGAGTTGCAAAAACCCTGCGACTGAGATTGACAGCGAAATCGAAAGCGAAATATGAGTACGACGAAATTTATCGCATCAAAGTCTAAGTCGAAAAAAAAATCGCAATAAGTTCACGACTTTTGTTTTCCAAACTGACGTGTGCGCCGAAGCAGATTTCACCAACGCAACGTTACCATCGAAGCGGCGCTTATAGCAATTGAGGCAGCGGTGGCGACGACGCTGGTGCCACACCGTACGTCCTATTCGGCGGCGGCGTGAGCTTGTTTTTCCCTAATGACACATTCCAGCGTAACGGGACACCGCGAGGAACTAACTTTCGTAAACAAATGACGTCTGCAATCGAAAATAATGTTCATGACCGTATGGTTTAACAGGTTTTACAACAAGCTTATTACACTAAGAAAAATCCGCATCTAGTTTCCATGTGCCCACACATAGAATTTTACTATCAAGCTTTGCACTCGAAAAATAAATGCATCGCACATAAATTCAAATTACGCATTCAAAATATAAATGCCGCTGCACATATTTTCCATCCGACTGTTAGATTTTAAGTGCAACCTTGCGTGGAGAACGTTTATGTGCGCGCATATAGATTGTAAAAATCGAGTGAGATGGATTTTTGCCAATAAATATGTGCGGATTTTTTTAAGTGTAGATGTACTTCCTGATGCAATACTTGTTCTATGGGGTTTTGGTTCCAATTTACTTTATATAACATGCTACATTTTGTAACGGGACACCATCGTAAAAATCTCATTTTTAAAAAAATCAAACTAAAATGCGTATATCTGCTCTGTTATTAGGTTTTGAATAATAGAGTCTTCTAGCCATTTCTTCTTTGGATTGATGTGAACAAGATTGCCGAAGTGAGTTTTACTGAGAAATGTATAGTTTACGAAATATTCTTGATTCAGTTTTTGGAGTGCACCGTTACGCTCGCGTGAAAACAGTTTTTTGCAAATGGTGTCCCGTTACGGCTAAAGACATCTAGTTGTAGATCAAATGCTATGCTAGATAGAATGTTGGTGTCTTCGGCAATGTTTTTCAGACAGAGGGTAGCTGTCCGGTAGGACACAAAAACGCCTTCAAAACCCGCTCTGGCCCTATGGTGGCCATCGGAATGGGCCCTGGGGAACCTGTTTCGAGGTTTATTTACCTTTCACGTAGCCGACCCCCGACAACTCATTTTCAAAATGCTGGCTTTTCGTCAATTTTCATCCGATTTTTTTGAAGTCGCCCTCAATTGATCATAAATTGGTGCTAGTTTATTATACTCAAGTGGCCATGCAATATCCGGAACCATTCCGGCGATATTTCGGAATGTGTTAGGCTCAGGGGGTTGCCAAAATGGATTAAAGTGATTATTTCGTGTGTTGTTCTATTTGAACCATCGATTTTCGACGAAATTTGCGAACAGTGAAACACAACGGCTATAACCAGAGTTGAATAAGTTGACACATCCGGATCCCCGTGATAGGTTCCACGGGGCCTCATTGGAGACACTTCTGGTTTTCAACCTAAACATGCCGTGCGACATATCAATCTTTATGATTTCGAATGACTGAGTCAGAAACGATGGACTTAACCCTAAAAGGGATACCTGGGGCTGGGGTCCATTGGACCCCAGGCGCCTTTCAGAGCTCGTCTTTGATGGAACACACTCAGCGAGGTGACGAAACTGAGGCCATGAAGGTATCCCTTTAACCTTCCGTAACTCGCGCGGTTGACTACCTGCGTCAACACCACGCCAATGCTGAGTACAAAAAGCGAGATTTTTTCAACGTGTTGTACAAAATACAACAGCGCGATCGCTCGTGGGTTAAGGGTTAAGTATGTATCAACTAATATGGCCACCCCGGAACATATAGCACAGGTTCCACGGGGGTGTCATCGGGGACATTTCTGGTTTGCAACCGAAACATGCCGAGCGACGTATCAATCTTCATGATTTCGAAAGAATGGGACAGAAAAAAATGACTTAACTCCTAAACTACCAAGGGTCCAAAAAAAGTCGGAAGTCCAACTTTGTTAAGGCATTTCTCGGCCGTTTTTCAACCGATTTCAAAACTTTTTTTTGCGATGGAACCGGACAGGTTTCAAGATCATCGTCCATTTAAAAAAATATAAAATAGATGCGTCTACCCAAAGTTATTAAGCAAAAGGCACTTCCTAGTTTTTTTTGAAAGCGCATTTTTTGCGCACATTGATCAATAAAACAAAATTTAAAGCGATGACATATGGTTTTTTCGACTCTAAATCATGCGTACAGCTGGAGTGAACACGTTTATGCAAAATAAGTGATTTTTCAGTACACTGATAATTTACCTTACTCAAAAAACTGCTACATACCCTATTTTTCACATAAAATAAGCAATAAATCAAAATTCAAAGCGATGACATATAGTTTTTTTGGTCTTAAATTGTTCGTAGGATTGTACTCGACATTTTTGATGAGCAATGAAAATGTTCTAATTACACTCTTATTTTGTTTTATCCGGAAAACTACGAAAATTCCGTACTTTTTACACAAAGTAATCAACAAAACTAAATTTAAAACGATAACATGTAGTTTTTTAGCCTTGAAATGTTCGTAGCAGTTTGGGGGACATACTTGAAGAATAATAGTGATGTTTTCATTACACTCAAATTTTGATTCACTCAAAAATCAACGAAAGTACCACATTTTTCACGCAAAGTGGTTAACAAAAATGATGGCTTACAATGCAAAGTAGTATTTTACCTTTAAATTATTCGGGAAAGCGTACTGGACGTTCTTGATAAGTAATAGTGACGTTTTCATGACACACTTAATTTATTTTACTCGAAAAACTACAAAAATACCATAATTTTCATACAAAACAGTCAATAAAACAAAATTTAAAGCCATAACATGTAGTTGTATGACCTTAAATTTACCGTTACAATGTTCTGGACCTGTTTTTGATAAAATGTTGATGTTTACGTTACACTTATATTTTGTTTTATAAAAAAATGTACGAAAATACCACAAAAAAGCGAATAAGCCAAAATTTAAAGTAATGATGTGTAGTTATTCAACTTTGATTTTATCGTAGTAGTTTAGTGGATTTATTTGAACAATCTTAGTGATTTTTTTTATTACACTCATATTTTATTTCACTCGGAATACTAGGAAAATACCACATTTTTCACACAAAGTAGTCAACCAATATAAATATAAGGCAATGCATTCTGATTTTTTGGTTTGCATTTTTTCGTGAAATGATGAACGTTGAACAATAATACCGCCTTCATGACACTCTTAATTCATTTTACCAAACAAGTTTTTAAAATACCATAATTTTCTTACAAAATAGTCAATAAAACAAAATTTGAAGCAATGACATGTAGTTGTTAGTCTTAAAATTTTCTGTTGGAATGTACTAGACATGTATTTGATAAAATTTTGATGTTCACATCACATCCACGTTTTGTTTTACTAAAAAATCACGAATGTGCCATATTTTTCACACAAAATAGTCAATAACACAAAATTCAAAACAAACACATGCAGATTTCTATTACTGACTTTTTTGTACCAGTTTCAGGTTATCTAATACCTGAAAAAAATACAAGGCAAACCGAAAATTCACCAGGGATTTTTTTTTATTTAAGTCCATTTGCATCTCCTGTAGTAGCAATCACCAAAAAATAAACGGAAATCCCGTGAAAATGAAAAAAAGTTACAAACTTAACTGGTTTCCAAAGTTAAGGTTAGGTTATGTGTCTTTATTAGAGAGATTTTCAGCCTTCTTTCATTCCTGTTTCTTGGGATTCCTTTTGAAATTCCTCTCGGAGATTCTTTCGTGTTCCTATCAACGTTTTTACCCTAGATTCAAACAGTTCTTTCTGGAAAAATTCCTGGAGAATATTCCAGGATTTCTGAAATCCAAGTATTGTCTCCTGAAGGTTTTTATGAGAATCCTATAGGTTTTCCCATATTTGCTCTCAGAGTCTCTAATTGGAAGCATTTCCTCATTTTTTGTACATGTAGAGTATGGATCAGGGTACCTTCTGAATTTTTTAAGGCGGTAAAAAATGTTTTTCGTTTTTGCAGAAACCATTTTTGAACAAAATTTCACTGACAAGCCCAGGTTAATCATCATCATTGCTTCGTTGTTTAATAAAAAATCAAAAAAACCAAAAAAATGAGGAAATGCTTCCAGTTTCGCCTTAAGCATTTTGTACGAAAATCGGTCAATGCGTCGAGTACTGTACTTTTCTAGAAGTGTTTCTCGGAAAACCTCCTGCCTGAGATAACCTACAAAATTCATTGTTAAATAACCGGAGACATGTCTGTCCGGTCACGGACACTCGGTATTGCAGTAGACGGGCCGACTCCTTCCTCTGAAGGAGTGCCAACAGCAGAGGATTACACTCCGGTGGAAGAAAGGAAAATATTCCTGATAACTCCTTCTTAGCCTTGAAAAAGGCTGGTTTTTATCCAAACTCCAGGGACTTAATAAAACACTTCACTTCACTTTACTGGTACTTTGATGTATTCGCTTCGATAACTTATAGAAAACTGAAAACTGATACGAAACGCAACTCCCTTTTATACCCCATTCCCCCATATACACGCTACCGCGAACACGTGTTCCAGAACGTTCTAGGCGCGCATTCTACACCGCCGATGGAACATTCTCGACGCATCGCGTAGCCGTCGTCACCACGGCTGTACTCCGCCGCCGCTCTCTCATCGTCGTCGACTCTCTCTCTCTCGCATACTCTCGTTCGTCGTGTTCATTCGTCTCCTCGGCGGCGCGGCGGTGCGCATCATCGTTATCGTCGCTCTCAACAGCCAGCCAGCCTGCTGCTCAACTGTCGTTCGGTTCGGGTGGAAAGTGCGTGTTCATTTTACACACAAACACACATAAATGTTAGCAGGGAGACCGAAATATCCCGCGGTCGACTCGGGGTTAGTAGGAAGGGATTTTGGGATTGGAATACGGTTACTGTGGGAACACACGTGACATTCAACTATGTTCGCTCTGCGCGCGGATATTCTCCCGCGGGCGAAATGAATTTTAAACACAACAGAAGAAGGAAGTAGATCATGGCAAGGATAGAAATCGAGGCATTCTCTACGAAGCTATTCAGAATATTGGGAATGTTGGGAACATGGACAACACATGAATCACTCATTGCTGGTTGCAGCAACAGTAGGCTACAGCGAAAACGCATAACGCAACCACAGACAATCTTTCGAAATTCTGACTGAGTTTTCAATAACCACAAATCTTGTCGAAAAAACGCAACAAAAAGGCAGACCAACTACCTGCAATTGCCTGTCCATAGATCTGAGTAACGACTCAACGGTTTGGCCTATATGAGATACCAACATAAGGTGCCTCGCAGCGTAGGGCAGACTGGGGTTTTGTACACTTCCACCATCTTCTAGAATGTCATTCTTTAGTATGGCACCCGAACTGCAAATCAGACGAAGCGAATCATTGGATTCAGGATCGGGCGGCTCTGACACAAACACAGCGATAGTGTTAACGACTGATTTCCGTTCCGGAAGTTCTCTATCGGAGTTGGACTCTGGTTGATCGATTCGACAGCTGCGATTGTGGAGAAATCGCGACCTATACAACCAGAGATCATCAGGTACAACCAACACTGGATCGCGCCCAGGACATACGACAATGTCAGCATCAGCTGAAATTTGATGGTTGTTAGACGCTGAGTCTCGTTCAAATTGCGCAAAAGGTTCTCTGAACCCTACAGATGAAACTAAACCGCGAGACCAGAAGCAAGCAGTATGAAACTTCAACCTCATAACTGGCAACAACGCGGAAGATAACTCTGAACAAGGAATCATCTGTCCCTTGACTTGCTCGGTCCTCGACACGAACTTCCTTCTATCATTAACTGATCCTGAATTCAAATCTTCGAAATGACTGATACACGATACTTCATCGATGACATGACGGTTATTCAAGTCACAAGTAGTAATGAAACAGAGATTCTCTTCACACAACTGTTCTTTGTTGTTGAGAGGGCTGGGTAACTCTATAGGATCATCAGACCCAAAGTTCTTCGGAGTAGCAGCAACTGTTTGTACACCAACTGTGTAGCAATGTCGCTCAACAGGGGATGAATCAACATCCTCGATAGAGCCGGCAACAACCCATCCCAATCGAGTTTCCTGCAGAATTGGGAGGTTGTCGGTCATCTTGTACTGACCTGGCAGCAACAGTTTGAAAAATAGTTGTATTCCAATAAGCAGGTCGACTTCACCAGGCTTATTAAACTCAGGGTCCGCAAGGACAAAACCAGGAGGAAGATTCCACTGCCCGACGTCAATCGGAACAGACGGCATCGAACCAGCAACTCTATCAGCTACAAGACACTGTATCTGACCGCGGAAGTTGGAATGACAGGAACGCATTTCGATGGTAACCATTTCGGAAATGGTAGATTGTTGGCCATTGGCGCCAACAACATCAACTGTATTAGAAAAGCGAGGCAAATTCAACAAGTCAACTAACTTATTCGAAATAAGGTGTACTTGTGAACCGCAATCCAAGAATGCACGACAAGTTTTCAGATTCCCGTCGGCATCCATAACCTGAACCTTTGCTGTCATCAGCAAGCTATTACAAAAACGAGGGTTTTGTTTCAGGGAACATGATGCTGCAGACGTAGAGGGCGACACAGCAGAATTAGAGTGTGCTTCAACCAGTGATATAACAGACTTCGATGCAGAATCAGCATGAGAGGTGGACAACGGAACAGATTTCGTGGTGGATGGAGGCACATCTTCAGGGTGAAGTAGAGTGTGATGTTTGGCCTGACATTTCAAACACGTATAGGACGAGCGACACGCACTTCCCTGATGACCTACCCGTAGACAGTTGAAGCAAGCTTTGATACTCCTTACCTTGGCTTGGCGTTGAGCGACGGTCATCTCCCGAAATGGCTCGCATTTGTTGGCTGGATGCATTCCGATGCCGCACAGGTCGCACCTTCGTCCCTCGGTTACGGCAGCACAGGTTCTCGATGGCACATTCTTCGTCTGGTAATCAGAGCTCTTCATAGATGTCGGCAGTTTCTGTACGGTGGCTGGCTTGTTCAGCGATCCTTCCCAACGCTCCAGTACGGCACATCGTTTCCTCAGGAAGTCGATTGTGTCCTTGTACGTTGGCAGCTGCTTATGCGGAATCGATGCTTCCCATTGAAGTCTGGTGTCCTTATCCAGTGCGGCTGCCAGCAGATTGACGACGAAGCGTTCGGAAAACCCAAGCATCTCCTCGTTCATGAGGCTTAACCCCTCCACATGTTGGGTGACCTCGTCCAAAAGATCTCTTAGCTCCTTGGAATTCTCCCGATCCATTTTCCTCAATCTCAGCAGGCCGTTCACATGGATGTCCACTATGACTCTTTTATCCTCGAAGTGCTCCTCGAGGATCTTCCAAGCGTGCGCGTAGTTGTTTTGGCTTAGAGTTCTCGTGTCGATTATGCCAGCAGCAGCGCCGATGAGAGCTTTATCCAGATGATAAAGCTTTATGGCATCCGAGTCGGCTGACCTTGCCATAACGTCCAAGAACATGGCCTTGAAGCGTGGCCAGTTCTCCGGTTTGCCGTCGAAGGTTGGGATTGGCGCCTTCAACGGCTGCTGCTGCACTACGATGTGTTTTTTTTTTTTTTCCTTCTAAACCATAGGGGGATAAATCTGCTCATCAGACACCCTAACAGGAAGGTTAGGGTAGTGTGGGGATGAGGCCGTCTTCTACAATGCCGGTAGAAGCCAGGACTACTCTCTCCTCGACCCACTAAAACACATTCCTATGGTCGCCAAACCCTACGTCTCTCCGGAACCACCAAGAAGGTATTGCTTCAGAGAGGGGCTAGTGCATATCGCACCCTCAAGGTTAGCTGCCGTAGCCTAGCAGCAACGAACATCGATGACTCGCACTGGAGAGTCCATCACGATAGCATGCTGGCGCTTAGCCAGTTTCCCGAGTGGTCCTCGCCACTCCCTTTGTCCTCGGAAGGCGGGCAGGGTCAACCCCGCCCGCGCCCTACTGCTGAGCGGACATCAAGAACTGATGCCCACATGCAACCCGATCTGACCTGCTGAAGGCAAGGGTATCACTACCCTTCAGGCCTTATCAGCTGCATCCGTAGGTTGCAGACAGCAGGGTCTCACCTACCCCGACCCTTGCCGGGGACCCCTTTCCAACCGCGGGCTCAGATCCAACCCAGTAGACTGACGCCACGACAGCACCGCTACCGGGACTTCCTCTCCGCGGCCACTTAATCGCTGTAAGGGTCGATCTCGACCGCAGGGCACCGGTATGACCTACGAAGCCGACTTCGAACCCCTGGACCACCTCTTGTACTGCATCTGGACTAGCCATTCTCCGAGTCCACGCGCCACCTCCTTTGTAGCTCCCAGATGATATGGGTGATAGCCGTTGAAACGGCATTCCAGCTAATCTCATCCCTACACATTCTCTGGACCAAGTTGTCCGGAGTTGTGTCCTCCCCGCATGTGGCAAGCATGCGGTCACGCATTGTGCGAAAACGCGGGCACACGAACAAAACGTGTTCCGCCGTTTCCTCTAAACCATTGCACACTGGGCATTCGGGAGAATCCGCATGCCCGAAACGGTGTAGATACTGTCGGAAGCAACCATGACCTGTAAGGACCTGTGTCAGGTGGAATGAAACTTCCCCATGGCGCCTATTAATCCAACTATCTACCCTCGGTATCAACCTATGGGTCCACCTTCCTTTGGTGGAACTGTCCCACGCGCGCTGCCATTTGACCATAGAGGCCATCCTGACAGTCTTGCGTATGCCTCTTGTGCCGCGCATTTCGAAGCACTCCATATCCTCACTGATAAGAATGCTGATGGGCACCATACCAGTAATGACACAGAGAGCGTCGTGTGACACGGTACGGTACGCGCTTGCAACCCTCAGACACATAAGCCTGTAAGTACTTTCCAGCTTCCGTCGGTAGCATTCAGTACTTAGCGCGGTACCCCACGCCGGGCCGCCATACCTAAGTATGGACGTAGCAACACTAGCCAGAAGCTTGCGCTTACTGGCGTACACCGCTGAGCTATTGGACATCATCCGGGACAGTGCCGCAATAGCTGTGGAGGCTCTTTTACAGGCATAATCGACGTGGCTACCGAAGGTAAGCTTATCGTCGATCATCACGCCCAAGTGCTTGACAGAGCGCTTCGACAGGATAGTGCACTCTCCTACACTGATCTCCGTCTGCTGCGCCGACTGCATGTTGTTCACAACCGTCACCTCTGTCTTGTGGTGAGCCAGCTCCAGTTTTCTGGACCGCATCCACGCCTCCACAACCTTGATCGAGTGGTCGGTAGTCAACTTCACCTCCTCGATCGTTTCACCGTAGACTTCGAGCGTAATATCGTCGGCAAATCCGACAATCACCACTCCCACTGGGTACTCTAACCTCAACACCTCGTCGTACATGACATTCCATAACACCGGACCCAGGATGGAACCTTGCGGGACTCCTGAGGTTATGTGAAAGCACTTCCGACCCACCTTCGTGTCGTATACTAGTACGCGATTCTGGAAGTAGCTTCCGAGAATCTTGTACAAGTACTCCGGTATCCCCAGACGCAAGAGCGCATCAGCAATAGCAGCCCAACTGGCGCTATTAAATGCATTCCTTACATCCAGAGTCACTACCCCGCAAAAGCGAATTCCCCTCCTCTTAGGCTCGAGTGCTTTCTCGGCGGTTTTTGTAACCGACAAGATAGCGTCTACGGTGGACCTCCCCTTCCGGAAGCCATACTGGTTGCTCGAGAGACCATTTACGCCCTCAGTGAACTTCAACATTCTATTGAGGATGATCTTTTCGAGCACCTTCCCCGCCGTGTCAATCAAGCATATTGGTCTATATGCCGACGGGTCTCCGGGTGGTTTCCCCGCCTTTGGCAATAGTACCAGGCTCTGCCTCTTCCAAGCTTCTGGGAAAACTCCCTCGTCCAGGCATTTCTGCATAGCAGACCTGAACATCTCGGGAGCTTCTGCAATAGCTACTTTCAAGGCCAGGTTCGGAACTCCGTCCGGACCTGGGGCCTTACCTACGCTAAGGGACTTAGCTATCCCCGCAAGTTCCACATCGGTGACCATTTCCTCATCGCCAGCCCCAGTCCCCGGCTGTCCTACGAAAGGAGGCCAAGGACTAGGATCATGACGCGGAAAAAGTCCTCCAATGATCCCCTCCAACATCTCTGGAGATTGCTCTGTAGGAGCCATCACACCTCTCGTCTTGGCCATAACGATCCTGTAGGCATCACCCCACGGGTTCGTATTGGCACTCTGACAGAGACCCTCAAAGCAGGCCTTTTTGCTTGCTCTTATCTCGGTCTTGAGCGCGGCTTTTGCAGCGGCGAACACCACCCGATGCACTACGATGTGTGGAACATCTGGGTTGTGCAGGGCACTCGCTTGACGTTGTTGATTTGTGCTTGGGGCGGAAAACACTTCCATCATTGTTTCCAGCAGCATGCAAGCTTCCGTGTGCTGCGTCTCGAATGCCTCGTACGCCTCCATCTGTTCCTCCCAGAACTCTTCAGGAGTGAGAGCAATGATTTCGTCGTGGTACTGCCGGTACTCGTTGTAGAAATGGTCCAGCTTTTTGGAGTACACCGACAGCATAGCCATGCTCGGTGCGACGGCTCCAGCTCCAGCTGCCTCATCCAGCGCCTTCCGGATCTTGGTGATCTGAGCTTTCGCCTGCCCACGCCGGAACACCAACGTCTTGACGTCCTTCGCGTCCATTTTCGGGTTATCTGCCTTCATCGGCGTATGTTTCACTGACATACTTCACTCGCGCGCGGTTTACTTGCGGGGTAAAAGTTTCGGACACACTCAAAAACTTTTGTTGATCACTCGCGCGCGACTACTTGCGATTAAAATTATTCGGACACACTCAGAACTATTCTTGATCACTCGCGCGCGACTAACTTTCGATTAAAGTATTTCCACAGACAAACAGACGTAACTCTTAGAGGAAATTCATCAAAAACTTTTGCCCGGTGTCATTTTCATGAGCACACAGCCACCTGTTGGTAGAACCGCGCGCGACACTGTCGGTCATGATGAATTTCGATTTGACGTTTTGCTGACACGCACACTACTACACAAATTGCCTGTAATTTTCGTTTGAATCATTCAGAAACGTGTACACTGGCAAACGTCAAAGCGATCGAACACTAGCGCATCTGGTGGAACGATCGCGCAAATCAAATGAAATTTGAATTGATCGTTAAATGCATATGCCAAGCCGTTTTGAAGAGTGTTACGTCTGTTTGTCTGTGGTATTTCGGACACACTGCGACTGGTTTCTCACACGCGCGCGAACTACTTTCGGTTAAAAGTATTCGGACTTTACTTGCACTAACTTTCGACGGGAATTGTCGACTGACACACTAGAAGCGTAGCGTCGCAATCGTCAGATTGGGGATAGCAACCCGACTAAAATGGTTCTCGAGAGTCATCCGACCGATACAAGAAGACGTGGAGCACAGCGAGCTAGGTGGGTCGACCAAGTGGAGGACAATCTGCGGACCCTACGCAGAGTGCGGAACTGGAGACAAACAGCCATGGACCGAGTGAAATGGAGGCGGCTACTATGTACAGCAGAGGCCACCCCGGCCTTAGCCTGACCGGTAAGGTAAGTAAATAAAAGAAAAACACTTTGCATGGGAACTAGGATGGAAACTAGGAAGAGAACTGCATAAAGCCAGAAAAAAACTTCAAAAATGCTCCAGGAAAAAAAATAAGAGATTCCTGGAAAAAAATATGATAATATTCTAAATGAGTCCTTGGAGAAATTTATCAAGCAATCGCTAGAGGAATTTCTGATGAAAACCCAAAGGAATAATACACGGAAACCTTTCAAAAGTTTTCTTAAACAATTCCTCGAGAAATAGAACCCCTAAATAAATTCCGCATGAATCCTTGATGTTTTTGAAAATATCCCTGAAGGAATCTCTGGAATATTTTTGAAAGATTTTCGAAAAGAACCAACGACAAAATATTTTGAAAGAATCTTTGAAAGATATCATAAAATATAAATGCACCTTTTGGGAAATTTCTGAAAAACAAATGTATATAGAAGAGTTTCTGATGCAATACCGTAAAACGGGGTAGCTTTGATAGTTTTTCAGCAAATTTCCCTAATATTATTCCATGTATTTTTCCCGATTTAATAATTTTAAAACAAGTACTGGTGTCTCAGATATAATTGCAATGTAAGGATTGGACAGTTTTAATTGTTTTGGGTGATCAATATATTTTATTTATATGAGCGACAATCACATTTTCATTTTGGGGAAACTTTGATAGTGCTCTGACAAACATATTAAATCCCAAAAAATATTACAGATTGCAACGCAAAGAGTATCAGCATGATGGAAAAGTCGTATGAAACATGATAGTTTCATCAAAACATGAAGAATTTTATAAAATTATAAATAACAAATTGAGTCAGTACTCCACCTAAGTGAAAATCTCAGTGCTTTTAGCTGTCAAAAATAATTATCTGTGTAAAAATATATTTTTTTACGGTACATCAACATGTGACTATAAGCAGCGCATAGTAAATTCTCTTTATTTGAGTTGTTTTTGATTTTTTATAAACAAATTTAGAAAACAACGAGTGTAATTGAAAGATTCTAATTGTTTATCAAACAAGTCTAGTACTTTTTTTACAAATAATTTCATGGCAAAAAAACTATAATGCATTGACTCCAATTTTTATTTGATGACTACTTTGTGTGAAAAATGTGGTATTTTCCTAGTATTCCGAGTGAAATAAAATATGAGTGTAATAAAAAAAATCACTAAGATTGTTCAAATAAATCCACTAAACTACTACGATAAAATCAAAGTTGAATAACCACATATCATTACTTTAAATTTTGGCTTATTCGCTTTTTTGTGGTATTTTCGTACATTTTTTTATAAAACAAAATATAAGTGTAATGTAAACATCAACATTTTATCAAAAACAGGTCCAGAACATTGTAACGGAAAATTTAAGGTCATACAACTACATGTTATGGCTTTAAATTTTGTTTTATTGACTGTTTTGTATGAAAATTATGGTATTTTTGTAGTTTTTCGAGTAAAATAAATTAAGTGTGTCATGAAAACGTCACTATTACTTATCAAGAACGTCCAGTGCGCTTTCCCGAATAATTTAAAGGTAAAATACTACTTTGCATTGTAAGCCATCATTTTTGTTAACCACTTTGCGTGAAAAATGTGGTACTTTCGTTGATTTTTGAGTGAATCAAAATTTGAGTGTAATGAAAACATCACTATTATTCTTCAAGTATGTCCCCAAACTGCAACGAACATTTCAAGGCTAAAAAACTACATGTTATCGTTTTAAATTTAGTTTTGTTGACTACTTTGTGTAAAAAGTACGGAATTTTCGTAGTTTTCCGGGTAAAACAAAATAAGAGTGTAATTAGAACATTTTCATTGCTCATCAAAAATGTCGAGTACAATCCTACGAACAATTTAAGACCAAAAAAACTGTATGTCATCGCTTTGAATTTTGATTTATTGCTTATTTTATGTGAAAAATGGGGTATTTTTGCAGTTTTTTGAGTAAGGTAAATTATCAGTGTACTGAAAAATCACTTATTTTGCATAAACGTGTTCACTCCAGCTGTACGCATGATTTAGAGTCGAAAAAACCATATGTCATCGCTTTAAATTTTGTTTTATTGATCAATGTGCGCAAAAAATGCGCTCTCAAAAAAACTAGGAAGTGCCTTTTGCTTAATAACTTTGGGTAGACGCATCTATTTTATATTTTTTTAAACGGACGATGATCTTGAAACCCGTCCGGTTCCATCGCAAAAAAAAGTTTTGAAATCGGTTGAAAAACGGCCGAGCAATGCCTTGTCAAAGTTGGACTTCCGACTTTTTTTGGACCCTTGGTAGTTCGCGGGAGTTTTTACCCCCTCGGTAGTTTAAGTGTTAAGTATGCATCAACTGATATGGCCGCTCCGTAACACCTGGAACAGTTTCCGCGGGGGCCTCTCAAACACAATAACACACACGAAATAATCATTTTTAGCCATTTGGCAAAACAGGCATCAATTGCACAAGATACTCAGGAACAGTTTTATTGTCAGCATCATCCTACTGAATAAATAACTATAAAAGCGAGGACTCTTATTTAGTAGTCCAGTCTACAATCACAGACAAACAGACGTAACTCTTAGAGGAAATTCATCAAAAACTTTTGCCCGGTGTCATTTTCATGAGCACACAGCCACCTGTTGGTAGAACCGCGCGCGACACTGTCGGTCATGATGAATTTCGATTTGACGTTTTGCTGACACGCACACTACTACACAAATTGCCTGTAATTTTCGTTTGAATCATTCAGAAACGTGTACACTGGCAAACGTCAAAGCGATCGAACACTAGCGCATCTGGTGGAACGATCGCGCAAATCAAATGAAATTTGAATTGATCGTTAAATGCATATGCCAAGCCGTTTTGAAGAGTGTTACGTCTGTTTGTCTGTGCTACAATCCTGCCTAATATTTAACTTTTATATAGTTTATTTATCTAACTGGTTTTATCCATTGCAAAACACATTTTTTTATTTAATCATTTATTTGAAGGCTCATGCGCCATGGGAATAAAGGAGCATATTTACATTTTCAAGGGGATTTTTCTTTTATTGTATGTTAGTTTTGGGGAACCGTTGAACTTGCCGTTTGGTCGAGGTTAGAGAGAACAAAGTTTTTTTTAGGGGCTTTTCGTTGATATTTAGCTAACGAGTAACGATGCAAACGGATTTCGAGAAGAAAAAGAAGTTGACAACCAAAACGACAAGAGGGAGATCGCTAGACTTTCAATCAATGATTACTAATTTATGTTGTCACAAAAAGTAATGCAACGCCATTTTCGTGATACATTTTACACTATTTTGTTTTCAATAAGAACATAAGCTTCAAAATATGCTTGTCATCATAAAAGTGAATTATACGGTGATGAATAGAGTAAAGAAGGAATGCCAACTATCACTTCGGGATCTTCAAGTTTTGAACGCTGTGTGATTCTATAAACCTTTTTATACAGCATGGTGGTAATTCATTGGACATGTAAAAAAGGTTTTAGCATTTAAAGAGTATGCTGTCACCACAAAACTTAATAAAATATCACTTTTTATACTGATCCACCAGAATACCTGCCCTTTGTTCATTGGCGGAGCCAGCATTTTCTTTTCTCTTACTCACTCTCCTAAACATGCACGAGAAAGAGAAAGATAGAAGAGGGGGCAGCTTGCCTCCTCTTTCATCCCGCTCTCTCTCGTATATGTTTAGGAGAGTGAGTAAGAAAAAAGAAAAAGCTGGCTCCGCCAATGCCTTTGTTTACGTAGTTTTCGTGAAGAGCTGAGAAGTGGGCTTT
The DNA here is from genome assembly GCF_035046485.1 of Aedes albopictus. NCBI lineage: Eukaryota > Metazoa > Arthropoda > Insecta > Diptera > Culicidae > Aedes > Aedes albopictus. The sequence continues at coordinate 100,875,485 of NC_085138.1, read as the reverse complement.
GTTCCAGTAGGGGCGTTACACCAAGAAGGATAATGAAAATATATACACCCTATAATATAATTTCATCATGATTACAGATTTTTGGTTAAATATTTGATCAAACCAAACTTATTTATCCCACTTATGAATGTCTTTAAAATTTTCGTAACGGGACACCATATCTACGCACCCATTGTAACGCCTAAGATAACGCGTCGATCAAGGTAACCCATATTAGTTGGAAGAAAGGTCTCTACGAGTACTAAGAGAATCCTGAAAATCATTTTTCTAAAGTTCGTAATAAATTCGTTATTACAACAAATATACTATTTTCGTAACGGGACACCATTAAATTACGGCTATTGCAAAAAGTGCTTTAAACATGTCAAAACTCATTTTTATGAAAAGTATCCTTTTGATGTATAAAATATATGTTATTATACTACATTAATGAAAAATAGGTTTAATGTTTTCGAACTTTAACATGCAAGCAGGCATATTTGAAAAATATCAATGAAAAATAGCATTTTTCTTACATAAAATGCTGTTATTTCACCTAGCTATTTAAATACGCTACCAGTCAAATTTTAAGTAAAACAAATGGTTTTCCTAAGATTGAATCTACCCTTTTTCATATGCTGGAAAGCTTGGGGCGAAACAATCACTTTGAAATTTCACACCCTTGGCGTAGAAGTGCGTGGAATGTGTCTAATGATTTCAGTGCATTGTGCTACTTCTAGTCCTTAAAAAACGGCAATACAGAATAATTTGTTTCATGTATCTAACGTGCTCCTGAAATTCCTGTTATTCCTGTTTTGACCCAAACGGTACACTACGACGGCGATTTGCTGCCAATGTGATGCAAAAGTAAGGATAAAATACTTCTGAACACCATTTGACTCCTGAGACCCTTCAGAAAATCCATTGAAACTAGTTGACACGCCCCACAGTGTTCGAAATCGATGATTTTGCGATCAAAATTAAATAGCTCTTTTTAGGTTGGTTTAAGAGGTTTATCGTGTTCTACAAAGTTTTTTTGCATGTTAAAAGGCGTCTTTTGATAAAATGTAATTAATGATTAATCCCCCTAGAAGTGAGATAAAAATTTTATTTTTTCAAAAAATTTTTTTAGAGGTTTGACGTCATTGGCAAAGTTGTAGCTCATAATAATAGAAAAAACTTCGTAGAACTTGTCAAAGCTCCACCTCTTACGGTTTTCGAGATATGGAGGGTTTTGTGCGAAGTACCTTTAAAACTAGTTTTTTCAGTGTAGCTTTAACAGATTAAATTCTACAGCTTTGTGACTTTCTACAAACTTGTTCAGGACGTCAAAATACACATTTCTTCCGAAGATGTTAAGTCATTATATCTTAAAACAAAAAAGTTATAGGCAAATTTACCATATTTTAAGGTGTGCTCTACCGTGTGCAGCATAGTTGTCCCATGTTAATAGGGAATCCCATAGAACATGGGACAACTATGCCGCACACGGCAGTGCTTTCCCCATAAGTAACTATTTCCGGCGCAAAATGGCGCAGATGGCTCAGTCGGTAGGTGAAAGATTAGACTTTTTACTATCTCTTGAGGGTGGAAACCCTCGTGGGCAATAGTGGGAAAGGTGTTTTAAATTTAAGGCAAAAACTTAATATTTTGCCTGTTATACAAGAAAAATAAATTTAAGAAATAATAATTAAGATGCCGGCAGTAATTTTTAATGCACTGTGTTGCCTCCGGCAAAATCTTTACAACGTTTTTGCAGAAAACAGTGAGTTTTTATCAGTAAAAATGGAAAAATCAGTAGAAAATATTGTTATAATCTTTTCTAGTTCTAAATAAAAGTATTGAATTTCTTCAAACTTATGACAACATGTGCTCAAACGATTGACTACCTACCCAATAGTCTGTAAATTGAATGGCTATAATGTTTAGAATAGTAAATTCGTTTTGTTAAATACCTTCGCAGTTCTAATTTGCTTCTTTAGTGATGTTGAGACACTTCCATATTCTAAATCTGCATGCCAAACTAAGTCGAAATCCAAATTTTCATTAATGTTGGTATCCGGGACCCTACTTAAAAATCAATTTCAAGTTTGTATGGGAGCGATTTGTCGAATCATCCCTTGTCGCATTTTGTACTGGGCGGACTGTCAAGCAGTTGCCCAGATGTCAAAAGGTGATCAAAAAATCTCTTTGAAGTTGATTTCAAGTACCGATATAAAGTACTAAAAATCTGAAAAAATATAGTGGCTCAAAAAAGGTGCTCTTTCGTATAAAATTAAAAAAATCATTAAGAAATATTCTGTTTGGTAAGCACAATGCTCAAAAATGTTGTAAAATATTTCCGGAAACTACGCATTGCAGTAAAAATTACTGTGGGCTTCTAAATTATATTTTTTTTTTATTTATTTCTCTTGTATTACAGGCAAAATAATAAGTTTTTGCCTTGAATTTAAAACACCTTTCCCACTATTGCCCACGAGGGTTTCCACCCTCAAGAGATAGTAAAAAGTCTAATCTTTCACCTACCGACTGAGCCATCTGCGCCATTTTGCGCCGGAAATAGTTACTTAAGGTGAAAGTACACCTTAAAATATGATAAATTTGCCTATAACTTTTTTGTTTTAAGATATAATGACTTAACATTTTCGGGAGAAATGTGTATTTTGACGTCCTGAACAAGTTTGTAGAAGGTCACAAAGCTGTAGGATTTAATCTGTTAAAGCTACACTGAAAAAACTAGTTTTAGGGGTACTTCGCACAAAACCCTCCATATCTCAAAAACCGTAAGAGGTGGAGCTTTGACAAGTTCTACGAAGTTTTTTCTCTTATTATGAGCTACAACTTTGCCAAAGACGTCAAACTTATAAAAAGTTTTTTGAAAAAATAAAAATTTTATCTCACTTCTAGGGGGATTAATCATTAGTTACATTTTATCAGAAGACGCCTTTTAACATGCAGAAAAACTTTGTAGAACACGATAAACCTCTAGAACCAACCTAAAAAAAGTTATTTGATTTTGATCGCAAAATCATCGATTTCGAACACTGTGCGCCCCAGAAATGCCTTGGAACGCCCATGAAAGCTTCAAAATCCCATTGAAACGCCATTGAAATCCCCGTAATCAATTTTAAATGCCCCTAAAACGTTCTGAAACCTCTTGAAACTCTCTGAAATGCCTTGAAATGTCCCTGAAAACTTTGTAATGTGCTTGAGGCGACTGAACCAACCCCCACCCTTAATGAAACCCTTAAATGTTATCTCCACAAACCCCTGAAATATTATCATTTACAATCAATATCAAGCGTTACAACGAAGTCTTTTGAAACAGTCTGAAACACCCACTGAAACGCCCCTGAAACCCTCTGGAACCGCCTTTTTAGGTTCTCTGGGAATTGCCTGGAATCTCCCATGGCCGCAAGCATAGTGCATGAACAACTCAAAAATGGCATACCTATCTTTACTATAGATAGTGGAGTAAATATGGATACATATTTTGACAGTTCGTTTGGATTCAACGGATTAATATTCGCGGATCTATATTTCAGTTACGCTTTGAATGATTTAAGTTTTATTGGGAGACACAGTTAATTACCTAGTTCTCGATTACAGAAGTTAATTTCATATCAAATCTATGCATCTACCAAAACACACTTCATATCTGACCTTCAAAAGCAAACGTAGTGCAAGAATCACTACGTTCGTTTTTGATACCCGTCTAGTCCAATCTACACTGTTAGCTGAAGGGGGTTATTCAATTAGCAAATTTTTAATCCTGGGCGTACTCGTTCCGGAAAAGACCAAGAAAGCCACTTAGAAGAGAGCGGACATTCTTTCGTTTTTCCCTCGTCAAGAAAGGGCGGATTTTCCTGTCACGAGCAGCCTCTCCCTGGCTATTTGTCCCGCATCTAATGGTTCATTGTCGAACTAATTAGACCAGTCACATCCAAATAACGTTCCACCTTGCGTAATTAGCGTAGCACGAAAAAAAAAAATAATGATTTAGAAAACGCAGCAAAGTTTGAGTGACAGCGAAAGCTTTTTTCCGGTCCATTTTCCGCAGCTACTCGAGGAAAAGTGAATGGGAGCGCTAAATGCGCGGCGCGACGTCAGGAAGTCGGTTTTGCTCAACTTTTTTTTTTTCTCGTCAAACCTCAGTACTTTTAGTACGGGTTGTGACCTCGCCTTGAAACAAAACGAAAAAGTTAGTCTATTGATCATCGATGAAAGCTAGTGGCGACTGCTACATACTACCTACCTACTAGTACGACGACTGCTTATTTTTACCACAAAGTTCTAAGTGAAAAGCTTTTCAGCCAGAGTGCCATTATGCGACCAAACGGAGGAACAAAGCGATAAAAGCGAGAGAGGCGAATGAAAACTGCCCATAAAATGGTTCAAAGGCTGCTAAATTGATGAATTGTTGTAGCATAACTCGATTGAAAAAGTTCGACTCGACTGGAACTGGAGCGTCGGCTGGTCGGCGGCGAAGGATGGTTTGAATAATGCAAACGAGATAGATGAGGATGCCCAGCCCTGAAGAGATGCCACCAAATGTGGCTGATGGTAAAATCAATTTGATAAGGATTCTTTGATGTTGAAATATTGTAAAATTGAGTTTGGAAGAGCTGAAATTTGTCAAAAGCTGATCGCTTTATGTTTTTAAAGTTGCATTTGAATGGAAATACTGTGCATAGATTCTATTAAGCTTTTACACGAGACAATTTCTCTTTCTTCCTGGTGTGACAACCCAGGCACAGGCAGAACTTAGGCAGCAAACAAGCAGAACACTGTCAGAACACAGACAGCACGAAGACCAAACCAGGGGGGAGCGGACCTGGTGTGATGGTTAAAGCACGTGACTATCACGCCGAAGACCTAGGATCGAGTTCTTCCTTGGGAAGGGAAGTGAAGCGTGGGTCCCGAGCCCCCTAGGGCTAAAAATCTCGTTAATACAGATAAAAAATATACCGAACCGGACAGAATACAAACAGAACCGGGTAGAACTTGTGTTCACAGGCAGAAAATAGATAGAACACAGACCAAACCGGACAAAATACAATCAGAACACAGACAGATCACAGACAGAACACAGACAGAACACAGATAGAACCAGACAGAAAACAGACAGAACACAGATAGAACACAGACGGAATACGAACAGAAAACAGACAGAACACAGACAGAACATAGAAAGAAAACAGACCGAACCGGACAGAATACAAACAGAACAAAGACAGAACATAGATACAACACAGACAGAATACATACAGAAAATAGACAGAACACAGACACAACACAGACGGAAAACAGACAGAAGACAGAGATAACACAAGCAGAACACAGACAGAACACATACAGAAGACAGACAGAACATAGACAGAACCGAACAGAACACAGTCGGAACAAAGATAGAATACAGACAGAACACAAACAGACAGAACAGACAGAACACAGGCGGAACAGACAATACACAGATAAAACACAAGCAGAACACAGACAGAACACAGACTGAACCGGACAGATCACAGTCGGAACATAGACAGAATACAGACAGAACAGACAGAACAGACAGAAAAGACAGAACAGACAGAACAGACAGAACAGACAGAACAGACAGAACAGACAGAACAGACAGAACAGACAGAACAGACAGAACAGACAGAACAGACAGAACAGACAGAACAGACAGAACAGACAGAACAGACAGAACAGACAGAACAGACAGAACAGACAGAACAGATAGAACAGACAGAACAGACAGAACAGACAGAACAGACAGAACAGACAGAACAGACAGAACAGACAGAACAGACAGACAGACAAAACAGACAGACAGTACAGACAGACAGAACAGACAGACAGAACAGACAGACAGAACAGACAGACAGAACAGACAGACAGAACAGATAGACAGGACAGAAAGACAGAACAGACAGACAGAACAGACAGACAGAACAGACAGAACAGACACAATGGACTGAACAGGCAGAACAACAGAACAGACAAGAACGGACAGAACAAACAAAGCAGACAGAATAGAGAAAACAGAGAGAACAGAGAGAACACAAACACAATCAGTAGACAGAACACAGACAAAACACAGAAAAAAACAAAGACAGAACACAGACAGAACACATACAGATTACAGAGAGAACGCAAACAGAACACAGATAGAACACAGACTGCCCAAGCAACACACATGTTATAATAGAGTTACGACAGCGCAAGTTTTGGTTGTATAGAAGTTTATTTTACGTAATTCTAACATTGCGTTGAAATAACGTAAAATAAACTTCTATACAACCAAAACTTGCGCTGTCGTAACTTTTATATAACATGTGTGTTGCTTGGGTGAATAGATAGAACATTGATAACAGAGAGAACAGAGAGAAAAGAGAGAACAAACACAACAGAGAGAACAGACAGGACAAAGAGAACAGAGAGAACAGAGAGAACAGAGAGAACAGAGAGAACAGAGAGAATAGAGAGAACAGAGAGAACAGAGAGAACAAACACAACAGAGAGAACAGACAGGACAAAGAGAACAGAGAGAACAGAGAGAACAGAGAGAACAGAGAGAACAGAGAGAACAGAGAGAACAGAGAGAACAGAGAGAACAGAGAGAACAGAGAGAACAGAGAGAATAGAGAGAACAGAGAGAACAGAGAGAACAGAGAGAACAGAGAGAACAGAGAGAACAGAGAGAACAGAGAGAACAGAGAGAACAGAGAGAACAGAGAGAACAGAGAGAACAGAGAGAACAGAGAGAACAGAGAGAACAGAGAGAACAGAGAGAACAGAGAGAACAGAGAGAACAGAGAGAACAGAGAGAACAGAGAGAACAGAGAGAACAGAGAGAACAGAGAGAACAGAGAGAACAGAGAGAACAGAGAGAACAGAGAGAACAGAGAGAACAGAGAGAACAGAGAGAACAGAGAGAACAGAGAGAACAGAGAGAACAGAGAGAACAGAGAGAACAGAGAGAACAGAGAGAACAGAGAGAACAGAGAGAACAGAGAGAACAGAGAGAACAGAGAGAACAGAGAGAACAGAGATAACAGAGAGAACAGAGAGAACAGAGAGAACAGAGAGAACAGAGAGAACAGAGAGAACAGAGAGAACAGAGAGAACAGAGAGAACAGAGAGAACAGAGAGAACAGAGAGAACAGAGAGAACAGAGAGAACAGAGAGAACAGAGAGAACAGAGAGAACAGAGAGAACAGAGAGAACAGAGAAAACAGAGAGAACAGAGAGAACAGAGAGAACAGAGAGAACAAACACAACAGAGAGAACAGGGAGAACAGAGAGAACAGAGAGAACAAACACAACAGAGAGAACAGACAGAACAGAGAGAACAGAGAGAACAGAGATAACAGAGAGAACAGAGAGAACAGAGAGAACAGAGCGAACAGACAGAACAGAGAGAACAGACAGAAAAGACAGAACAGACAGGACAAAGAGAACAGAGAGAACAAAGAGAACAGAGAGAACAGAGAGATCAGAGAGAACAGAGAGAACAGAGAGAACAGAGAGAACAGAGAGAACAGAGAGAACAGAGAGAACAGAGAGAACAGAGAGAGAGAACAGAGAGAACAGAGAGAACAGAGAGAACAGAGAGAACAGAGAGAACAGAGAGAACAGAGAGAACAGAGAGAACAGAGAGAACAGAGAGAACAGAGAGAACAGAGAGAACAGAGAGAACAGAGAGAACAGAGAGAACAGAGAGAACAGAGAGAACAGAGAGAACAGAGAGAACAGAGAGAACAGAGAGAACAGAGAGAACAGAGAGAACAGAGAGAACAGAGAGAACAGAGAGAACAGAGAGAGTAGAGAGAACAGAGAGAACAGAGAGAACAGAGAGAACAGAGAGAACAGAGAGAACAGAGAGAACAGAGAGAACAGAGAGAACAGAGAGAACAAAGATAACAGAGAGAACAGAGAACGGCTTGTTTTAATTTCATTTTCAAGATAACCATAACATTCTCGAATCTCGAAACCAGAATCAACTTCTGTCAGAACCACCGGAATGCAGCACCATTGCCGGGGATCACCGTCTGTTTCAGTAACCTCTTAGTTCGGTACACAGTTTCCCAAGCTGACAAGTATGTAAGTATATCATCATGCGATGGTGTATGAAAATTCAATTACGACCTTGTCCATGTCAGTTCAGTTACTTTACAGTTCGCGTTCCCCGTAGTGTCTATGTAGCTAGTGTGGTGTTCACGATGCACACCATCTCCTCGTTGTTGTGGGAACGGAATCATACGAAACGAAACATACCCGGACGCGCGGGAAGCCGGTTCTGGATCGAAATGTAGAAATGAGCAACAACAAACTTCAATTCGCTGTGCACATCGTAGGTGGGTACGTTACTGGGACTTGGGAGGGGATTCATAAAATATTGACGTTAAGCTGAAAGGAATATGTAGTTGTTGTTCGGTTGTTCCGTTGTAGGTATGTTTCCGCTGTCTTCGAGGGGAAAGATGTTGGCAGCTGATGTACATATGGAGCACTGGATAGGTAACTAGCTGACGTGACCAGCTTTCGAGTCGACTTTGGAGAACATTTTTCTAGCGGTTTTTTTTTTCTTTCGCAAGGAATGGAATGGAATAAAACTTACTCATCCTGAATCTGCTGCTTGTCTTCGAACGTTTCCGGAGATTCTTTTCAACGAAGTGTTCCCAAAAAAAAAAAAACGTCTCGAATTTGACCTAAAAAAATATTGCATCGGAAGGTTTGTTACTACACCGTTTTTTGACTGCGTTGATATTGCACATTTTCATCTTTTTCTGGCATCCTTGTTCTTGGTATGTAATCAAAAACAAAGTCAACCTAATAGAGTTCACTTGAGGGCACGTAAACAATCTCCATAAGCAGCGAAAAACGTACGCTTATCGAATTCGGCTTCTCTTTTTAGAAATTCTACAACCCACAACAAGAAGATTATATTCAAACTTCAACAAAACACATTGCAGCAATGCGTCTTCATTTGTTCCGTCGATGCCAGGTCCTATGCAAAGCAACAAAAACTTTCCCAATTGAAATTATGAATATTGATGGAGCTTCATTATTCCCAAACAGATTTGCCCCGGCGCCGTCGTCGGTTGTCTAGAGCTCCGGATGCAGACATGCAACGACCTCCCATAAACCAAGCAGAAGCAAATGCAAACGCACAAAACAAGCTTTGGATATTTCTTCATTGCCAAACAAACGAATCGTGTAGGTACCTACCTAAGTATGGGATGGCCCTGACCATGGATTTTCCGAAGCGAAATGAGCACTATAGTTCTTTTGGAGGTTGTTGTAACACAATTTACTGTAAAGCAATTTTTTGCTTCGGATGAGTGTATTTCGCTCTATGTGAAAAAGTGGTTCTCAATTATTGGCACGCCATTCTTCCACGGATTCATCGTCAAAGCAATGATTGCTAGCTATGAGTTACGACCATAACCAGTTTTGAACCGGGCCAGTGGCGCAGTGGTCACACGTTCACTTCATAAGTGGATGGCCATGAGTCCAATCCCAGCTTCGGCATTTGCATTTTTTTTTGTCAACATCATCGTGCTCATTCTTCTACTATGGACAGAGTAGAAAGTGAAATCAGCACATAGGCAACATCAGTAATAAATATGTAACACCCCCATAAATACTGTGGAATTATCTAAGGAGGAAGATTTCCATCAATAATTCTTCAATGAATTTGCCTTGGAAAATTTGAAGAATTCATCAGAAATTTATCCAATAATCCTGGAATTTCTTCGAGCGTTCCTCGAAAATTCGTCGAAAAGCTCCTTAAAAATTCTTTCAGGAGATCCAACTGCCCCCAGGAATTTCTCCAGAAGTTCCTCGAAAATTCCTCCAGGAGTTTCATGGGAATTCCTCTAGATGTTTTTCGGGAATTCTTCCAGAAGTTACTCTAGAATTCCGCCAGGAGCTCTTCAGGAACTCATACAGAAGTTTCTCAAGAATTCACTCAGAAGTTTCACGGGAACACCTTCATAATTTCCTTGGGATTTCGTCGTAAATTCTACAGAAATTAATCCAATTATTTATTCAAGTCTTTGGGAATTCCTTCAGGAGTTTGTTAAGAATTCATCCAGAAGTTCCTCAAAGTCTCCTTTAGGTGCTCCTCAGGAATATATGCAGGAGTGGCGTATCAGTCTTCGCGTAAAATCGAAACTACAGTTTGATTTATTTCTCGAACATTTCGATCCTTGTTGGATCTCTTTCACGGATTCGAAATAATTGTCGCTTTTTAGTGAAACAGATTCCTCCGAGAGTTCCTCGATGATCCAGGTGTTTCTTGGAAATTACTTCAAGAGTTCTTCGGGAACTTCTCCTGAATTGTCTAGGGGATTCCCCCAAAAAATTTCATTATTTCCTCCAGGACTTCTTTAGGAATTTCTGCGAGAGCTCATTGCCCCAGGACTTCCTTGGGCATACTCCTAAGAATTTTTCGAGAATTCCTGCAGGAGCACCGCAAGAATTCCTCGGCAATTGATTGAAATTTCCCGGGAATTCCTCGTGGAGCTCTTTGGGAGTTCTACCACGAGTTCCTCGGGAAGTTTTCCCGGTGTTTGTCATATATACACCAAGCTTTCTCCGGAATGACCTCTAAGAGTTTCTCGAAATTTATCCAGGAGCGCTTTGGGAATTCCTCCAGGACTTATTTCTCAGGAAATCGCCAGGGATTTATCAAGGAGTTTCTCGGGAATTCCTTGAGAAGTCTTCCAAGAGCTTCTCAGGAATTCACCCAGAAGTTCTTCGAGAATACCTATAGGGACCCTTTAGGCATATCGTTGGGACTTCCTCGTCAATTCTACAGGAATTCATCCAAAAGTTCTTCGTGAATTCCTCCTGAAGTTACCGAAGAATTCATACGAGAGTTTCTCGGGGATTTCTCGGAAATTTCTCCAGGATTTATTCGGAGTCTTCAAGGAGGGATTCACCCAGTTCTTCGGGAAATGCTCCTGGAGTTCCTTGGAACTCCCTCGTGAATTCCACAGGAATTCATACAGACGTATTTCAAAAATTCCACCTCAAAAGTTGCTACAAGAATTCCTCGGAAATTCCTCCAGGACTTCGTCGGGGAATCTCCAGGAGTTCTACTATTTCGTTTTCTTATTATTTCGTTGTTTTTATGTATCCTCAGGTTACTTCAAGAACTTCTTTGGGATTCCATCCAAAAGTTTCTCGAGAATTCCTACAGGTGCTCCTCAGAAGTTCTTCGGAGATTCTACCAGGTGTTCCTTTGGAAATTGATTCGGGAGTTTCTAACGAATTTCTTCAGGAGATCCTCGAGAAATCCTCCAGGGGTTTCTCGAGAAGTCATCCAGAATTTCCTCAGGATTCACCCAGAAGTTCTCCGGAAATACCCTCAAAAGTCCTGTTGAGGTGCCGTAGTGCTTCAAGCGGGTAGCGATGGACTCCTTCGGTATTCCTGGGGGAAGTGTTTCGCAAGATCAAGGAATGCTACGGAATATCTGATGCAGTGCCTCAAGCGGGTAGCGATGGACTCTCGGTATTCCGGGCGGGAAAATATCTCACTAGACCTCGTGATATCACGGAATACAAGATCCGGCTCGAAGAAATCACGGTGTCTGCGACAAAAAACATTATCGAAAAAAAATCACTATCGCATAGTGTGTGGAGCGGATCTGGTGTGATGGTTAAAGACCGTGACTATCACGCCCAGGACCTGGGATCGAATCCCACTCACTAAAATGTGGGTTCTTCTTTCGATTTGTGGCACATCAATTGTTCTCCTATCATCTTCTGTTTACAATTGTCATTAGTCGCTCATATTGAAGTGTTCGGGGATTGTATTTGTACATCGATCGTGTGCCTTATCGGCCACGATGTCGTTGCGGTAGGGTAGATCATTGTGACAGAGTAAAAAGTGAAAGTGTTGAAAATAATCACTGTCCACGGAGGTACCCAGGGGACCGACAACAAACTACCGGGGGAATGTTTCGGACGCGTACGGCGGAGAAACACGGGAGCAACACAAAGATGCGTGTGCACGTCGCGGCGGTCGGTTTATTTACACTAACAACAATATATGTACAAACAATAACAATCAACATACATACATTTAGCAGGGTCGGCGCAGGGCAAATGATGATAAACATCGCACAACATATATTAGGCTGGCCCAAATATTCCAACACTCCTCCTCGATGTTGGTCATCACAATCACAAAAGTTCACGAAGGTTACATTTCCACAAAGACTTCGCAAAGGTAACATTGGACAACACAGCCTACATAAAGTTCCTCCTCCTGCTCCGAACACTTCTGCTTCGTCAAGTATTACCACAAAGAATCACAAAGTTCTTAACACTTAGCATCGGAGTCCCTCGTCAAAACAGTCATACAAATTTTCTTCTTGGTCGAACTCCTCTTCAACGTGATGCCCAGCTGTATTTCTCCGGCGGTTGCCGATCTCCGCTCCTCCAGCTATCCTCAGGGCATACAGCTCACCACTAAGCTCCGCGACGGCTTCAACTCTTCCGCTGGAACTCACTATCTGGCACTTCGACTCCACAAAGTTCACCTTTAGTCCCTTCTGTGCCAGCTTCCGGACCGACAGCAGTCCACATTCCAGCTCCGGGATGTACAGCACATTCTTCACGAGCACTTTGTTATTTATTCCGTCTCCATCGACGAACTCCAGGAAGCCTTCTCCAACACCGGCGGAACTCAACACCGAGCCGTCCGCCAGGTTCACTTTCTGCTTCACTTTATCGTCGATCTTTACGAAGAACTTTTGGTCACTGGTCATGTGGCTCGAGCATCCACTGTCCACATACCAGCTGTTCTGCTTTCGCTGACCTCCCACGCCGAAACAAATTCCAGGATTCTTCTTCACCACCGTCTTCTTCACTTCCGGATCTCTTCTTTCTTCGTCACGAAGCATTGGGCACTCTCTCCGGAAGTGGCCCGGTTTCCGGCAGTTGTAGCACACACGCTGTCGCACTCGTCCGTTTCGTCTGCTTCCGTTCACTTTCAGCACCCGGTCGTGGCGCTCCTCGGATGTTCCTTGCCGCTTCTCCACCCGTCGGTGGTACTCGTCCATCAGCCGCTGCTTCACAAATTCTAGCGACTGGTCGGCGTCTGGACGGCTCTCCAAGGCCGTCAGCAGTCCGTTGTAGGATTCCGGCAGACTCCGGTACACCATTGCCACTTGCAGCGAACTCTCGAGTTTCTGTCCCGCGCACGACAGCCGATCGAATAACTCTTTGATCTGGAACAGATGTTTCTCCATATCTGTTCCATCTTCGTAGTTGAAACTACTCAATCTTTTCAACTGCGACACTCGCGACGTCACCGTAGCCTTTTCGTGGTACTTCTTCAAACGTTCCCACACTTCGATCGCAGATTTTGCGTCTTTCACCAAAGCTAACTGATTGTCCTCGATATTCAGCACTATCAAGGCCTTAGCCTTTTGGTCTTCCTTCGACCATGCCGTTGTCACCGGCTCCGGTTTCACCTCAGAAATCGTATGCCACAGATCATAACTGATCAGCAGCATTTCGATTTTCACTTTCCACGTCTGGTAATTTCGATTATCCAAACGGGAAATAAAAACTTTATCAGTCATTTCGAAAATGTCACTTTTCTGTTGGCGCACACTGTAATCACGAAGGTACAGCCAACAACACACGCGAACGTACCCGACGGCGGTACACACAGACTCCGTCACTTCAGTTCGATTTACGTTCGATCACCACGGCTACGGCAACGATTTCACTGCACAAAATGGCACTTTCTCAAAGATTTCTTCTTTCTTCGTCACGGCTTCGGGACAAAATGGTGCACCACAAAGTCTAACCGGCACTTTCTTCTCCGTTCTGGGCCGTCGACCACTTTTTCAACAATGTCCCGGTCACAGCTGTTCTTCCACACAGCAGCTGATTGCAACCGAACGAGCCAAATTAATTAGCTCTCCCACCGACCGGCACCACACAGAAGGAATCGCGGGACAAGGGACAATTTTCGCACTCAATCCGCGACTGTTCCGAGCACTTTTCCGGTTCTTCACCACACTGGGCCCATTACCTGTTGGCTTCACTGAGCACAAAGGTCCACAAAGCGGCCCAGCGGAACCGACTATCGACCGGGAGGAACTTTCGGACGCGTACGGCGGAGAAACACGGGAGCAACACAAAGATGCGTGTGCACGTCGCGGCGGTCGGTTTATTTACACTAACAACAATATATGTACAAACAATAACAATCAACATACATACATTTAGCAGGGTCGGCGCAGGGCAAATGATGATAAACATCGCACAACATATATTGCGATTTTTTTTTCGACTTAGACTTTGATGCGATAAATTTCGTCGTACTCATATTTCGCTTTCGATTTCGCTGCCAATCTCAGTCGCAGGGTTTTTGCAACTCGCCCGATAATGTGACAGTTTTCGCCGGCCGTCTCAATGTTTACCATTAAGGTCTTTTGTTCTCGGTCCACCAGCTGGTCATGTTTACACAACAAAATCAGCTGGTTCACCGATGTTTACGTTCATCCTTATTGTTCTCGGCTACCAGCTGTTTATGTTTTCATAACAAAATCAGCTGGTTTCGCCTGAATCGGGGAAAGAAGGCGAAAATGTGTCATAAATGTTAGGTTAGTACCATATTAGGGCGAGTTCAATTTCGTCGCCAAAGTCTGATTATTCGTAAAAAATACAATATTAGGCTGGCCCAAATATTCCAACAGAAAGCAGCACGTAGGCAACCAGCTCGATATAGTAGAATTGTAATAGAATACATTTAGGCGCTGTAGAAAGTGTAACAGCAGCTGTCAATTGAAATCGCTCAAGCAGTGCCCAAAAAGACAATAGAGCTGTACATAAGAATATAAAAAAAAAATCGTTTTGGTGCTCAAATAGTGCAGCCAGGGCACCGATGCCCTTAGATAGACTAAAAATGGGTCTACGTAGTTTATGAACAGCGCCTCAGAAAGATGCTGGGAATATCCCAGAACATTTTTGGAATAATCCAAGAAGAATTCTAGTATAATCCCAGAAAAAAATAAATTTTTTAAATCCAAGAAACAGTGTTGAATTATCTAAGAAAGAAGAATTCCATAAATAATTCTTTAGATCTACAAAGATTTTGCCTTGGAAATTTTCAAGAATTCTTTCGGAGATTCCTCCAAGGTTTCCCCCGAGATATTAGCAGTCATTCATCAGAAGTTTATCTTAAAATATTTGTAGAATTCCTATAAGCGATCCTCAAAAATTTGTCAAAAAGCTCCTTGAAAATTCTTTCAAGAGTTTCAACTCCTCCAGGAATTTCTCCAGAAGTTCCTCGAAAATTCCTTCAGGAGTGCCATGGGAGATCCTCCTGATTTTTTTGGGAATTCTTCCAGAAGTTGCTCTAGAATTCCACCAGGAACACATCCAGAAGTTTCTCAAGAATTCACCCAGAAGTTTTACGGAAACACCTTGATAGTTTCCTTGGAATTTCGTCGTAAATTCTACAGAAATTATTCCAATTAAATAAATGTTCTTTGGGAATTCTTTCAGGAGTTTGTTAGGAATTCATCCAGAAGTTCCTCAAAGTCTTCTTTAGGTGCTCCTTAGGACTTCCTAAGGACTTAGGACTTCTTTGGTTCCAGTACTTCTCTGGAATTTTCTACAAACTTTTGAGATCTTTTCAACGTATCAGTCTTCGCGTAAAATCGAAACTACAGTTTGATTTATTTCTCGAACATTTCGATCCTTGTTGGATCTCTTTCATGGATTCGAAATAATTGTCGCTTTTTAGTGAAACAGATTCCTCCAAGAGGTCCTCGATGATCCAGGAGTTTCTTGGAAATTACTTCAAGAGTTCTTCGGGAACTTCTCCTGGATTGTCTCGGGAATTTCCCCAAAAATTTTCATGAATTCCTCCAGGACTTCTTTAAGAATTTCTGCGAGAGCTCATTGCCCCAGGACTACCTTGGAAATTCTCCCAAGAGTTTTTCGAGAATTCCTGCAGGAGCACCGCAGGAATTCTTCAGCAATTAATTGAAATTTCCTAGGAATTCCTCGTGGAGCTCTTTAGGAGTTCTTCCACGAGTTCCTCGGGAAGTCTTCCCAGTGTTTGTCATATATACACCACGCATTCTGCGGGAAGACCACCGAGAGTTTCTCGAAATTTACCCAGGAGTGGTATTTCAATTCATCCAGGACCTATTTTTCAGGAATTCGCCATTAATTTATCAAAAAGTTCTTAGGGAATTCCTCGAGAAGTCTTCTAAGAGTTTCTTAGGAATTTACCCTGAAGTTCTACGAGAACACCTCCAGGAGCCCTTTGGGAATATCATGTGGACTTTCTCGTAAATTCTACAGGAATTCATCCACAAGTTTTTCGGGAATTCCTCCAGGAGCTCCCCAAGAATGCCTGCGAGAGTTTCTCGGGGCTTCCTCGGTCATTTTTTCAGGAGTTTCTAAATAAATTTCTCCAGGATTTGCTTCAAGGAGGAATTTACCCAGAAGTTCTCCGGGCATTGCTACTGGAATCTCTTGGGAATTTCCATGGGACATGCTTGTGAATTCCACAGGAATTCACACAGATGTTTTTTTGAAAATTCCATGAGGAGCTCCTCAAGAATTACTTCAAGATTTCCTTGGAAATTCCTCCAGGGATTCATCGGGGAATCCCCAGAAGTTACAGGGAATTTCTACTGGAGTGCCTCAGGAATTTATGCCGAAGTTCATCGGGAATTCTTCAAGGAAAGTTTTTTGGGAATTCGTCCAAGAGTTTCTCGAGAATTCCTCCAGGAGTTCCTTAGGGGTTCTTCGGAGATTCTTCCAAGAGTTCCTTGAAAATTGTTTCGGGAGTTTTCCAGGAATTTCTTCAGGAGCTCCCTGAGAATTTCTCCAGGGGTTTCTCGAGAAGCCTTCTCTAGCGTGCGAAGCTTTTTCTTTCTTCTCACTCACTCTCGTAAACACACACGAGAAGAGAAAGATAATAGAGGGGGCACGTGCCTCCTCTTTTATCTCGCTCTTTCCTTTGTTTATAAAACAGATTGAAGGAGAAGAAAAAAGCACTATAAGAGGTGCTGAATTTCAAAGGAATTCAGAAGTTCCTCGGCAATTCCTCCAGGAGTTCACAATCGTGAGGTTCCTGCAAAGATTCATAAAGTAATCTGATTGCTTATCGACTGTAGGCTTGAACGGGTATACGGATTCTCTCGGCTTTTGCAATCGGTGACAGCAACGAAAACAAGTTTGCCTCAACTTCCGATGGTTTCGGTTTATTTTAAGCCTCCTTCAGGGGATTAAAGGCTTGCTTTCTTGTTGGAATCCATGGAAGAAGTCCATGAAACATTGTCCTACGGATTTTGGATGGCGCCACCGTCGGTTTGCTGTATCGATACGTCTAGACTTTCTAGATGTTTATCGACACCTGCTATGCTGGATATCTACGAAACTGAAAAGTTGCTGGCCGGAGCTGACTTAACTTGTCTTAGCTTTCTCCCTTTGTGCCTCGTCTAATACATTTTTTATGCAAAAAGTTAATAATAATAAATCTAACTCCTAACACAAATCAATTGACAAATATATGTGTTGTGTTAGCCGAGAATTTTCACGGGATAATTTCGGTTATATCACGGAAGAAATGCGCTTTTACTCGGATTATAAATTCGCTTCTGAACTACGTTCATCTTAGGTTTAACATAACTGGTCAGTAAAAGTAGATAAGAGAAATAAAAACATTTAAGTAGTCGTGTATAGAAAATAAGGACACGGAGAGAAAATCTAAAGCTATACACGCTATGTCCAAAGAGAAGTAACATAAAAAGTGAATGTACCTCAAAATTTATTCGCTAGAACCATATTTTTGGACCCCTAGATTCAGAAAATGTGTGGTTTAAAATAATCCATCTCGGCTTTTTTTTTCCATACATTTTTATATGGGACAAAATTTATTTTAAACCGCACTGATTCTGACACTAGAGGTCCAAAGCTATGACCCTAGGGTATACCAATTGAGGTACATTCGATTTTCATTATGCTGACCTTTGCACATAGCATGTAACAATTTGCATGCATTCATGTTTAATTTTATGAGACATGCACTACCGTTCTACGCATAGTTGTCCCATGTTGAAAAACTTGAAACTGAGAAAAACGCGATTGAAGTTTGACAGTGTTTTTGTTTTTTTTTTTTTTTGACAAAGCGGTGCAACACATTGAATCTTAGTTTTCGTAGTATTGTGAGAAATCACTTATATTTTCATGCCTGAGTCACTTTGGATCATAAATTTATACACATATAGTATGTTTTACTAAAAATAATTAGTGGGACTGTTATGCCTAGAATCGTGGTCCTGTCGGCTCAATTTCTATCAGTTCCCACAAAAATGACTCGTATTTTTATTTCGCTCAACGTGGTCTTTTCTGCGTGATTTTGTTCCATATTTTTTAAATTACGAAAATTGTTACCTTTTCTTATATCATTATAAAACTTTCATTCATGAGGCTCAAATGTCTTAAAGCAAAACGGAGCTGAAAAACAAATCTAAATCCATTTTTTTGTATGGTTCGTAACGCTACCCGAGCAGAAGAAAATAGCTGAAGAATACCAAACGCAGGTATAGAAAACCGAATACCCACAACCTGAATGAGGTATTTAGAAGCCCTGCATAAGAGGTAATATACCTGAAAAATAATAACTGGTGTATATTCTGTGCATAACACGTGAATAATCACATCAGGTATGGCAATACCTAAATAATAACACTAGTTTACAACATTTTTGAACTCGGTAAGCTGATGATCATTTTTGGTGTAGAATTATGCCCTGAGTTCGAAAACGCGAAGGAAAAAAATTACAGTAGAGCGGAAATTTTTTCGACTTTCCATACAAGGTTGATGATTTGAAATCGATGTTTGTTCTATTTTTAAGCAAAGTCGCTTACTTCAAACATCTCATTATCCGTAATCAATGCTCCGATTGAGCTGAAATTTTTACTGTAACTCGCCTACATATGATATGTCAAATTAACGTCGAGAAAGAATTTTTCAGTTGGTTTTTTCTTATTGAAAAAAATACATTTCTTCAAAAAATTTTGGGAATTTTGCTAAAATTTAAGAAGATCGTCCCTAAAACTCGCCAATATCTTGAATTTCATCAATCTGACGCAAATCCTGTATTCAGATGATCGAATGGTATTGTATTAAGCTTTTAATTTATGAAAAAAGATTTAAAATTGGTTGAACAAAACGCAATATATTTGAATTTTAGTAAATTACATATTTTGAAAAGTTACAAAACTCGATATTGAGCAAAAACTCAAAAACTGTTCTACTTTAAATTTTTTGAAGGTCGGTTTCGAAATCAGCACTAAATTGTGCTTCAAAAATTTTGGTCGTTGACAGAAGTTCACGACTTTCGTTTTATTTTGTAAACTTGTGTAATCGGCGATTTGTCCATACAAATATTGATTTTACCATAATTCAATAAAACCTCAATCAGTCCTTAACACCAAACTAATAACTCGTTGAGGTATTTTATCTATGCCTACAGAATACCAAAATAAGTTATTTCCAATACCAGGATTACTGACCAATACCTTATCTTGGTATGATACCTGACTTTGGTATGCTGCAGTAATGTGTCAATTATTTATAATAACTGCCACATAACTGCAGCATACCAAAGTCAGGTATAACACCAAGATGAGGTATTGGTCGGTTACCCAAGTATTGAAAATAACCTATTTTGGTATTATGCTGGTATTAATAGAATACCTCAACGATTTATTGTTATGGTGTTGAGGACTGCTTGTGGTATTATTCATTGTATTATTGTATGGAAAAATCGTCTTTTATTATTTAGGTATTGCCATACCTCATGTCATTAATGACATGTTATGCACAGAATGCACACCAGTTATATTTTAGGTATTTTACCTCTTATGCAGAGCTTCTTAATAACTCACTCAGGTTGTAGGTATTCGGTCCATACCTGAGTTTATTATTCTTCAGCTATTTTCTCCTGCTCGGGTAAACTCGACTCCCCCTCCCCCTATAGCGTTACGTAATTTGTGTACGATGCCTAAGTAAAAACCAGATGAGTGAAGGAGTTGGTGAATGAGTAAGAAAGTTAGTTTGGTAAGTGCGAGAGTGTGAGCTGCTACAAGATTGAGTAAGTTGGTGAGTGAATGATTTGCTGACTGAGAAAGTTATGGAGTTTTGGGCAGAGAGCTGTTCCCTGAATATGATTATGTCAGGGATTATGTGAATAAGAGAACATGTGAATTAGTAAGGAAGAGTATATGAATTAGTGAGTCACGTACGTACGTTACGTTACGTAATTTGTGTACGATGCCTAAGTAAAAACCAGATGAGTGAAGGAGTTGGTGAATGAGTAAGAAAGTTAGTTTGGTAAGTGCGAGAGTGTGAGCTGCTACAAGATTGAGTAAGTTGGTGAGTGAATAATTTGCTGACTGAGAAAGTTATGGAGTTTTGGGCAGAGAGCTGTTCCCTGAATATGATTATGTCAGGGATTATGTGAATAAGAGAACATGTGAATTAGTAAGGAAGAGTATATGAATTAGTGAGTCAGTGAGTGAGTTGGTGGGTTAATGAGCATGTGAGATCTGTTTTGTGGGTGTCAGTGTGTTAGTGAGTGAATTGATGAGTTATTCAGTAAGTGAATTATTTAGTGAGTTAATGAGCGAATTTGTAAATGCGCGAGTTAATGAGTGAGTTAATGAATAAGTAAAATGATTAATGAGAGTGTTAATAAATAAGCGAGTAAGTGAGCAAGTTGGGGAAGATTGAGTAAATAACATCAGCAGTGAACAAGTTGGAAAATAAGTGAGTTAGTAAAGAAGTAAGTATATGAGTTAATAAGTGAGTTTGAAAGTTAGTGAGTAGTGATAAGTTGGTTGTTGAATTGAAAGACACTGGAGTGATTTAGCTAACTGTGAAGTAGTGATACAGCTGTGTTCATAAAAATAGCAGTGAAAGCAGTTTTCCATACAAAATGGTCAACGTTGACATGCAGTGACTTTGTTCTCCTATGAGATATTGAGCTGAAAATTTGACAGCAAACTAAAAATATGGTGAAGTAATAGGGTTTGCTGATGACATTGTTATAATTGTCCGAGGAAAATATGACGATGTCATTACAAACAGAATGCAACGAGCCTTAGATTATACAATGCATTGGTGCGTATCTGAAGGGTTGGATATAAATCCTTCAAAAACGCACATAATTCCCTTTACAAGGAAAAAGTTCAAAATTTCTGGTCTTCGTATGAAAGGAGCTTTAATGACACTTTCTAATGAAGTAAAATACCTGGGAATCATATTAGATTCCAAACTTAATTGGAATTCACACTTAAAACAGATCATAGAAAGGGCAACAAATGCCCTATGGATATTAGGGTGCCAATGAAAATCGAATTTTCGAATTTCAAAAACGGGTAGTGCTCAAAAGTTTCGTCTCCTCGAAAAAAGTCCCCATGCAAAATTTCAGCTCAATCGGACTTCGCTAAGGGGTGGCCCAAAGCGGTCAAAGTTTGGCTGTTTTGAAACACGAAAAATATCCCAAGGTAGGGATACATGAAAATTTCGAAATCGAAAAATTTTTTTTGATGCCAAATGCCTTAAAAAAGCATGAAACGTCGAGATCTGGTGTTATCTCAAAAAATTTTTTTTGGAAAAAAATTGACTTTTTGGACTTAGAAAATTTTTGAGTTGGGAGAGTGAAATGAATTTGAAATGGAGGATTTGAATTTAGTTGCTGAAATATTCATAGCAATAGTACTGGAACATATCTTATATCATCGTTGGCAACTGCTAGCATATTATATATCATGTATCGTTAGGGTGGTTCACTTATTTTGCATTAGGGTGGTCCTTTTTGTAGAAAAATTTAAAAAATAAGATAATAGTATTAAAAAAACTCTTATATACCTGTAAGTCATTTTCAATGTTGAATATATATAATATTTCATTAGGGTGGCTCATTTATTTTTAATTAAGGTGGTTCTTTGAGATGGAAATTAAGAACAAAAAAATATTTCCAGAAAATTTACCTGTCATATTTTTGTATAATTTAAAACCATGATGCTTTATTGGCATGTTACACTTTGTTGAGATATTCCTAGACCAACATGTGGAAAGGGCGTAACAACCATTGCGAATTTCTGCTTCTCCTGTCCCTTCCGGGCGTATCCTCAATTATTCATGAAATCTTTTATTTTCTTTTTTAAATTTTGATTTTTTTGGGTGCTTCACTTATTTTGCATAAGGGTGGTTCTTTTTGTAGAAAAAAATAAATAAATAAAACGATAATAGTATTTGTATTTGTATTGTATTTTCCGTTAGGGTTGTTTTTTTTTTGGAAAGTAAGATCAAAAAATACTTCCAGAAAATTCAACCAGCTAATATTTTTCGTATAGCTTCAAGCCATGATTTCCTGCAAATCTATCAGTGACTTATCTATAATGGGATATTCTCTAATTAATATCTCTCCTTTCGTTCTATTTCATTAATCACGGCATCAGTATTGTGATTAAAACCGATTTATATCTACAGAATTAAATATTGTGGTATGGACTACCAAAGAGATTTATTTACTAGAGAGGTTCATCTCAATGTAAGATTTTGAAAAGTTTTGTGAGACTAAATTCGAAAATTCGAGTAAACATCTATTCAGCTGTTTTTATGAGGAAAAAGAGTTTAGTTTGAATAGTAAAACTGATTGTTGAACCCCTAAGATGGGGAAGCTTTTCATTATGCGGTATTTGCAGATATAATTTACTTTTGCAATGGTCATGGCCAAGCATGCCCGTACTGAGCGGATGAAATTTATGCTATACAACACCAAAAATATCGTATTCATGCAATCTTCCTATCTTAACTGATAGAAGGATGTTGAAATAATTTAAATGTCTTTTCGAACTGTCAAAAAACATCAACGCAGTTCCGCACGGAGCGTTAAAATTCACCCGAGTAAAATTCTCTCCGTGTGCTCAGTGTGGTACTGCGGTGCGGTTTTTTGACAGTTCGAAAAGACATTTAAATTATTTCAATATCCTTCTATCAGTTAAGATAGGAAGATTTTTTTAAATACGATCATTTCGGTGGTGTAAATCAATAGAGCATAATTTTCATACGTTCAGTGCGAACAAGTCTGGTCGTAGTAAAAAATTCCGGAAGAGAGAGAGCACATAACACAGCGAAACAAAAATTAAATTTTGGTCTGTCTCAAAAGCAAACTTATTTGTCGCTGACAGTTTTTGGGTCGCTGAATCCGAATCCGGGCTCAGATTTGCTCCAGCACGTCAGGATTTTGAGCTATACCTCAATTTATAGGGCAGAATATGCGATTTTGGACTTTTTTGACTGCAAGCCATTAAGCATGGAAACATTTTTTTTAAGCAATCAAAAGGTTAATTGGTCAATTAACATCTAAATTAACGACTCATGCAAAATATTTCGTTTTACCTAATCAAATTTGATAGATTTAAGCATTTTATGTTAGTATGAAAACTTGCATGCAATTTTTGGAGGGTGACTTATATGGGAAATATCATACCTAACATAAATCGCTTAAAACTATCAAATTCGATATGGTAAAACGAAATATTTTGCATAAGTCGTTAATTCAGATGTTTATTGACCAATTAACCTTTTGATTGATTAAAAAAAATATTTCCATGCTTTATAACTTGCAGTCAAAATATAGCATATTTTGCCCTATAAATTGAGGTATAGCTCAAAATTGTAACGTGTTGGAGCAAATCTGAGCCCGGATACGGATTCAGTGGCCCAAAATCTGTCAGAGACACATAAGTTTGCTCTTGAGATATACCAAAAGTTAATTTTTGTTACGCTGTGTTATTCTATGTTTTTGTTCGTCCCATCACGTTAGAGTTTAGGTTCACTCACCACTTCGGTATGCTTAATGGTAATCTTGTAGCTAAGGTATGTTTTGTTTAGATAGATAGAAAGCAACCTACTGTTGTTCTTTCCCCAGCAACGTTACTGTGTTTTCAGAAATGAAGCAGCCCAAAGCAAAGAATCTTCTTAGAAAAGATAAACAAAAAACCTTTGTTGCACATCATCATCGCCTATCAAGCTGTCATAATTTGGATACGTTTAAAATCAGTTTATTATTCCTTATTTTAAACCATAATAAAAATCTGGACCAACATTTGTGTTGCGGAACAACCATTGCAAACGCTTACTTACTTACTTACTTTCTCGTCCATTCTGGGCATATCTCAATATATTATGCAAACTTTTCCAATTAACAGATAGAGGAGAGTCAGCTCTATCTGTTACTGGTAAAAAAATCCAGGGACATAAGAAGCAGAAATTCGCAATGGTTGTTACGCCATTTCCACATGTTGGTCTAGGAATATCTTAACAAAGTGTTACATAAAGGATCATGGTTTTAAACTATACAAAAATATGACAGGTAAATTTTCTGGAAATATTATTTTGTTCTTAATTTCCATCTCAAAGAGCCACCCTAATTAAAAATAAATGAGCCACCCTAATAAAATATTATATATATTCAATGACTTACAGGTTATATAAGAGATTTTTTAATACATATTTTTTTAAATTTTTCTCCTTATTTTTTAAATTTTTCTACAAAAAGGACCACCCTAATGCAAAATAAGTGAACCACCCTAACGATATATGATATATAATATGCTAGCAGTTGCCAACGATGATATAAGACATGTTCCAGTACTATTGCTATGAATATTTCAGCAACTAAATTCAAATCCTCCATTTCAAATTCATTTCACTCTCCCAACTCAAAAATTTTCTAAGTCCAAAAAGTCAATTTTTTTCCAAAAAAAAATTTTTGAGATAACACCAGATCTCGACGTTTCATGCTTTTTTAAGGCATTTGGCATCAAAAAAAATTTTTCGATTTCGAAATTTTCATGTATCCCTACCTTGGGATATTTTTCGTGTTTCAAAACAGCCAAACTTTGACCGCTTTGGGCCACCCCTTAGCGAAGTCCGATTGAGCTGAAATTTTGCATGGGGACTTTTTTTGAGGAGACGAAACTTTTGAGCACTACCCGTTTTTGAAATTCGATGGTCAAATTTTTCCCATACATTCCATTGGCACCCTAATGGATATGTAAGCGAACTTTCGGAAGCAAATGGGGACTAAGGCCTGCTATGATTCACTGGATATATACGGCCATTATCAGACCTGCTTCTTTAGTATGGTGGACCAAAACTAAAGAAAAATGTAGTATCAAAAAGCTAGAAAAACTTCAAAGGCTAGCTACTGTTTGTACAACAGGTGCAATGCGCAGCACACCTACGAAAGCTTTAGATGCTATTTTGAATCTTTTGCCACTTCATCAGTTCATTCAATTGGAAGCAGACAAAAGCGCGCTTCGTATTAAGCAATACAAATCTCTCCTTGACGGTGACATCAAAGGACATTTAAGTATTTTGAAAGATATCAAAATTAATCCATTGATTACAGTCAACAATGACTGGATGGAAGCAAAATTCAATTTTGACCGTATGTTTAATGTGATAGAACCAGATCGTACTGTTTGGACCGTGGAAGGACCACATCTTCGACCTGGATCTATAATATTTTACACTGACGGATCGAAACAAAATGACCAAACAGGAGCAGGAGTGACAGGTCCTGGTGTAAATCTCTCAGTTTCAATGGGAAGATGGCCAACCGTCTTCCAAGCTGAAATACAAGCAATTTTGGAATGTGTTTCTATTTGTTTAAAAAGAAAGTATAAACATACTAACATTTGTATATTCTTCGATAGTCAAGCAGCTTTATCTGCTTTGAAATCGTTTACATGTACATCAAAGATATTATGGGAATGTGTTCTCTTACTTCAACAATTATGTATCAATAATACAGTCAATATTTACTGGGTACCAGGGCATTGTGGTATCGATGGTAATGAAAAGGCTGATGAATTAGCCAGGATCGGATCAACCCAACCATTTCTAGGGCCAGAGCCATTTTGCGGAGTCTCAAAATGTTCTGTCAATATGGAACTCAGGAACTGGGAACAAAAGATGGTGATTACGAACTGGAGGAATGCTGTTGCATGTCGGCAATCCAAAAAATTCATAATGCCTAATATATCGAATACACAAAAGCTTTTACTCTTGTCAAAAAATGAACTGTGTTCGTACACAGGGCTAATTACAGGACATTGCCCTGTTAGATATCATCTGAAATTAATGGGCAAAGCTGAAAACGATATTTGTCGCTTTTGTAAGGAGGATAGTGAAACCTCTGAGCATTTATTATGCAGTTGTCCTGCTCTTTTCAACAGAAGAGCGATTTTCTTTGATAAGGGACTTTTACAGCCCTTTGAAGTATGGTTTTTAAATCCAAGTAAGGTAGTGCGTTTCATACGGCACATTATACCTAGCTGGGATGATACCTAGGTCTTGCGTTGATGATTTCTGACATATAGAAATTAATCACCTTGACAAGGTACAATTAGTAAAATGGGTTGTGTATCACAAAAGATCAAATATGGTCGCAGTGATAATATACCCGACAAAAAAAAAAAAAAAAAATATGGTGAATAATACTATAGAAAAATCTGATAATTTTCGAAGCTCGTGGGAAAAAGCTAAACACTATGTGGAATTGATCAAAATAATAGCAGTGTTTGTTTCATTTTTTTTCCAACAAACATTTTTTATTTTTTTTATTTATACATTAGTTTATAACCAAGACGGATACTGTTCAAACAGCATGCGTGAATATTTCTTGCTTCTTCAAGGTAAAGCTACATTTCAATTTATTTACACTGCTATTATTTTGAAAGATTTCATATAGTGTTTAACTTTTTCCCACGAGCTTCAAAAATTCTCATATTTTTTTATAACAATATTTGTAGTTCGCTGTCAATTTTTCAGCTCAATCCCTCATGGGAAAACAAAGCTACAGCCAAAGTTGGCTTTTTTGTATGGAAAATGGCTTAAACTGCCATTTTTTTAACACAGTTGTATATGACTGATTGACTGAGTGAGCTAGTGAGTTAGTGAAAAAGTGAGCTTGTTAGTGAGTGGATGTGTGAGTAAGTCAGTGAATTTATAAGCAAATGAGTGAGTCTGTTAATCAGTGAGCCTGTTAGTGAGTAAATGAGTAATAGTGAGTAAGTGAGATGTATAGTGAGCTATTGAATGATATAGTTAGCAGACATGTAAATGAGTGAGTGAGCGAGTGAGGAGTTAGTGAGTTAATGAATTAGTGAGCGAGTGAGTCTGTTAGTGAGTGAATGTGCGAAAAAATAAGTAAGTTAGTGAGTGATGTAGTGAGCTTATAACTGATTGAGTTATATGTGCCTGAGTAAGTAAGTGAGTGAATTAGTTAGTGAATGATGTAATGAGTTAGTAAGTGATGTAGTGAGTTAATAATTTCATGAGAGTGCGTGTGTTAGTAAGTGAGCGAGGATGTTAGTGGGTGATGTGATTAGTTGAAATATTGATTAGTGACTGAGTTGATAAAAGAGTGAGCAGATGGGCAAATGAGTGAGTGAGTGAGCTAGTTAGTTAGTTAGTTGGTTAGTTAATAAAGTAGTGACTGAGTGATCCTATTAGTAAATGGAGGTGTGAGTAAATGAGCGGAGGAGTGAGTTAGTGAATGATCTAGTTAGCTACTAATTTAATGATTGAGTGAATGGGTATGTGAGTGAACGAGTGAACGAATGAGTTAGTGATTGAGCCCAATAATGAGTTAATGAGTGAATTTGTGAGTAAATTAGTGAGTGAATGAGTGAGTAAGCGTGTGTAAGTGGATCATAGAGATGGCCACAAATGATGATTAATGAAGATGGCATCTGTCATTAAAAGAGAGTTTGCGAGTACAATTTATAGGTGGCAGATACCGTAACAGGGTAATGAAACCCATGCCCTCCTCCCCCTTAATGTTGTGGTAGCTAGCATAACTTGGATCAAAGATTGCAAACCTTGAATCTGATGGGTAGTGTCAACAATTCACAGTACACTGGATTTTTATGCTGCACCGTTTCCCTGCTGGCAACGTAAAGAACACTACCCGTTTGATTCCTGGCTGGTGTTACCATTGAGATGGAGAAATAGGCTGAAATTTTTTATCATGTTGTATTACACATTGTTTCATTTTGTTGGAAAAAACTGGCTACTTTAGGAATGCTGTAAGCTCACCTCTCTTACATGTGAATTAGAAAATCCACAACTAGCCGCTCACTTACGTCATGATTTAATTGCCAACTCAATCACTTTTGAACCCCCTCACTTTCTAACACACCTACTAATTCACAAGCTCACTTTACACAATTTATAGATCCACTCATCTGTCACTTAGTGTCACTAGTTCACTAATTCATCAGCTGACTCACCAACTCACTAGCATACTCATTCAAAAACTCACTCACCGACTCTCTTACTCATCAACCTATTCACACTTCACACTCCCTTTTATATGAACTCATTTTGTCACCGATTTTCCCATTAACTTACAACTCACATATCCCACTTATCTCTTTACACGCTTATCAACTTACACACTTATTCGTATACCTATTCACTCACAAATTCATTCACCAAGTCGAAAAATCTTAAATTGGCTCCCCTGGTTGCTCGCTCATGTAATCATTCAGTCACCTCTGTCATTCACTTTTCAAGCTACTAATTCATTTACCAATTCACTGACTCATCCATTCACTCACTCACCAATACACTTGCTAACTCCCACATTTTTCAACTCATTAACTAGCAGACTCACTAACTCATATACAATGTTACAATCTTTCTTGAGACAAGTGAGTGAATGGATAAGTAAGAATTAGTCCACCCACTCACCAATTCACGGCATTCTTGAAATAGGCTATTTTCATTTTAAAATACACTTTTTGTGGGCGTTTTTTTTAATTTGATCTTATCTGAATGCTGCAAGAGTCCTTTTTATATGCCGAAAAATAGACAGGCGATTACCAAGTCACGAGTATGAAAAGCGTTATATGAAAATATATTGAAATTCTGTATGAACCTCCGCATGCGTTGCGGGAGTCCTCGGAGAAATTCTCATACGAAATTGGGTGCTGCGGATACGAACGTACTGTACTGGAGCTAGGATGGAAATTTATTTCGTCATATGCGCTAGTTCCCGTGATATCAGATGGAAGCAAAAATGTGTAGACTATCAAAAACCAGCCCCTATAGCACCGGAAATGGAAAATTTACGCAAAAAATCACATTTCAATTTCATTTGGCCTACAATCATACATTTTTTATTCTCGTTTTGCGTATGACGAAGACAAACTGCAGCAAAGCAAGAGGTAGCCGAATTGAATTCCTTAAAAGTTCAATTTTTAATTCATCAGATTTACTTATGGGGATTTTTTTTTATTACCGAACAGGTTTGGGCCGAAGGGTCTCCGATTTCAATGAAAATTTCACCAGAGCTAGAGGTCGTGGATATATGATCAAATTTGGAATTCAAATACCCCAAATTTCTAAAAATCATATCTCAAAAACTATGCATCATAGAACAAACTATTTTTAGTGAAATTGACGCCAAATTACCTCAGCAATCCGATAAAAATACACTGAGAAAAAAGTTTCTCATAAAATTTTTCACCATAGAGAAAAAACGTCTAAAAATGCTGATTAAAGTACCGTCTGTATCATAGATTATTTTGAACAAAATTTTTCCTAGCGCAAAAATTAATGTTCTTCATTTCGTTCTTTGACGCCAAAATGGAATCTCTTACCGTTTTAGAGATATAGCCAAAAAACTAACGGCTAGTCGCTATATTTTCATAGGAAGCCATCAACAAAAGCGGCCGTTCACTTGTTGCAACATATTTGCTTTGCGGCGAGCAAATGACATACGCTAATTGTAACGTAATTTTGACACTTGCGTGAATCGGAGTGCACTGACAGCACATATATGGCACTTTAGTGCCTTTTAAATGCAACAACTTATCAAATTTTGAAATTAATGGATTTGTAACTAGAAAGCGTTGCAAATAACAAGTTTACAACGAGCAAACGCATACAATTTCAACGTATTTTTATTTTCAATCAAAGCAATCATATGCCGTTAGAGATGAGTGGATATCAGGTAACTATAACGTCTCTTTACACATGTAAAGCTTTGTTTTGTTTTCAAAGAGTTTTTGTTGCTTAAATGATCATTGGTATGTGGATTTTTCTATACGCCATAAAGAGACATTTTCCACTCAATATTTAATAAATAGCATGGTCTGTGCATAATGTGTTTGTATAATATGTTTTAGAAAAAAAAAACACTAATTTAAAACTTAACGGAACTTTAAAAGATATATACCATGGATGAGAGGAACAAACATGTACTCTCTGGAGCGGATCTGGTGTGATGGTTACAGCTCGTGACTGTCACGCCGAGGACCTGGGATCGAATCCCACTCCCGACATACGAAGGGAAGTAAAGTGTGGGTCCCGAGATGAACTAGCCTATGGCTAAAGATAATACAGATAATAAAATAAACATGTACTAATTAGTACGGGCAGCAAATTAAATTTTACCATGCATACAACTTCTTAACGCGCTAATAAAACATTGTTGCTTCAAACCAAGCTTTTCCTGTTCTAAGAAGCGACACAATTCCAACAGTGATGATAATAATATTCAGCAATGGTTAGCAAAGATTAATACCGAGCTCTGTATAGAGCTACTGAGTTGACAACAGTTGAGACAGCACGATACGCTGGAGGATCGATCATTACAGTTAAAGTAAGTTTTGACATTGATTATTAGAAAAAACACTAGGGGATTCACTAAACAGATTAAATTGCTGCGTAAGCCATGATTTTCTGCTTATTTGAAATGTTTCATGATTTTGCGAATGAAACAATCAAAGATTGCCTTGGTGATCGCAACGTTTAATCAGTTTAATCAGTTTACGCTGTTAAGTGAATCCCCCTACTGAAATGTAAGATCAATCAATTCATCACTTTTTGCTAACTTACAATTTGTTGTCAAAAAGACTTAATCAGTTTTCAGAACGAGCATGACAAACCCATACTACTACCCATTATATTTATATTCGAATCAACCAATAAGTCGGTGCACGTTTCGAATGATTAAAATATTGTCTAAAATTGTTTAATGCTCTAAGATATCAAGTAAATGTTTAATTTCAAGAAATCCTCTAACGTCCTCATTTTCATTCACAGCCTGTGTATTTACGAAGCTTCATGGGTCAACATTGGATCCTTAACTATCTATATCTTTTAAAAATTTCTAGAATACTTTCGTTATTTCTGAACGAAGCAAATGAATTATAATCAAAAAATACTACACAGCTATGCACTTTTTTTACTTACACAGTTAAAAATGTTATATCATTTAACCTGTAACAAAAGGACCTCGTCGCATCGCACACATTTTTCCATCGTTTTATAAATTTACAGCTTGCTCTCAGCATGAAGCTTGCGTTCAACATTCCATACAAGAAATTGTTTGATGTAAAATTAAGTTAAATAAGATAGAAATTCAAATGCAATTTTTTTTTCGTTAGGTATAATTTCAAATATTTTGCTGAGTAGTAACCATTCTCCGTTAATAGTTTTCTTTGTTTTCATTGTTTTCTTAAATTGAAATGGAAAACATATAGGGCATGAGTGCTATACGTAATTTTACGCTCACCGGTGGCATTGGCTCGTTGTTAACTTGTTATTTGAAACACATTTTAGTTAGAAATGATCGGGCAAAACATGACTATTTAATGCATTCAAAAGGCACTCAAGTGCTATATATGTGCTGTCAGTGCACTCCGATGCACGTTAGTGTCAAAGTTACGTTACAATTAGCGTATGTCATTTGCTCGTTGCAAAGCAAACATGTTGCAACAGGTGAACGGCCGCTGTTGTAGATGGCTTCCTATGAAAATATAGCGACTGGCCGTTGGTTTTTTGGCTATATCTCTAAAACGGTAAGAGATTCCATTTTGGCGTCAAAGAACGAAATGAAGAACATTAATTTTTGCGCTCGGAAAAATTTTGTTCAAAATAATCTATGATACAGACGGTACTTTAATCAGCATTTCTAGACGTTTTTTCTCTATGGTGAAAAATTTTCTGAGAAACTTTTTTCTCAATTTATTTTTATCGGATTGCTGAGGTAATTTGGCGTCGATTTCACTAAAAAAAGTTTGTTCTACGATGCATAGTTTTTTAGATACGATTTTTTGAAGTTTGGGATGTTTTACAAAATTTTTAAAAATCGTGAAATTTCATCTAGTGATTCCCGGAAAAATAGTCGACTATGATTTTTTTGAATTCCATATATGGTCATATATCCACGACCTCTAGCTCTGGTGAAATTTTCATTGAAATCGGAGACCCTTCGGCCCAAAGTGTTCGATAATAAAAAAAAATCCCCTTATTGCACTGACTTCAGTTCACACCCAAAAAAAAAAGCTCTGTGGCATTCTAAGTTGAATTTCACTGCTTTTTGGGAGCGTTCATAACGCTCGTCATAGCGTTCATCACGCAAAAATGGTTCCCCTCCCCTCTAGTCGCACTTTTTGTATGAGACCTCTGAATTTTGTATGGATCGTCAAACTTCTCTGAACCCCCTCTCCCTCTCATAGAGTGACGTAATTTATGGACGAAATGGAAGCTTATTTATAAAACAGTAATTGATACTAAATTTGCCATGAGGCGTTAGGCGAGGTGCTAGAATTAAATCGATCATTATTGGTCGGTGCTTTCCATCCTCGATCATGCCCAATGCTCACCAGATCACACTCCATTTGGTTAGCTCATGGTGCTCTCTGCGCTCCATGCCCTCTTGGGTCAACTGGATCCCTAGTGAACATCAACTTTGCTGGGTTGTTGTCCAGAATTCTAGCAACATGCTTCGCCCACTATATCTTCCCGTGCTTCGGCCGCCTTTCGGATGCACGCGTTACTTGAAAACTTCTTTAGGATACTTGGACGTAGAAGGAAGTCGACCGAAAAGCATTTCTGATTTTAGCATACTACATTTCTTCACAACGAGAGAACCACTGCTCGGAGACCATTCCCACGGTACCGATTACCAGCTTTTCGGTTCTACTTCACGTCTCGTTCAAAACAATTTCAGATCAAATTTAGCTCGTATCTTCTTACACCAAAGAAAGGGCTGTGTACACCAAGCAAACCAGTAAAGAGTCAAGAATCCAAACAGCAGTTTCTCAGCTCCGTCGTCGTCGGAGAGTAGCAAACGCTGGCGACGAATCGTAAGGAATGAAGCTTTTTTTTCCCGCACCGAAGAGAAGAACACAGCCGTAGTGGGACTGCTGCTGCTGCTGCTTACTTTCTTCAGCCCTTCAAGAACGATAAACATTTTGTATGTATCGTCGTCGTTGTCGCACTTCCATCGCTCACCCCTTCCTTCTGCACTCTCCTCGGGTTAGAAATAAGCTTTATTCTGCCCTGACAGCAATTCCATTTTGTGTCACTTTAAAATGTTACTGCAGCTATAAATTATGCTCCGGGTCGCTCCGGTCCCCAAGCAAACCACATTTCGCCTGGTGTGCAGTGCATTTTCAGTTGGCACTCGCTCTCTCTACTAACAGCAGCCAGTCAGTAGTGGTGTGGAGCAGCACAGCACGGCTCGGTTTAATGTTGGAAAGAATTAGAAGGCGAACGGTTGTTGTTTTTACTGCTGCCTACTGCTTGCTCCAGAGTTCAAACGACGTGATAAAAATGACCTTAATTTTGATCGCAGTGAGAATTGACGTGGTGTGATGTTTATGGATAGAGGGCAAAACTGTTAAATCTGCAATCGAGAACCCAAATCAATGTAGGAGAGAGAAAACAAAAAATTTCCACAACGTTCAAGATGAAAATTTATCATTAAGGAGAAATTTTTAAAAACTAGTAAGTATGAACAACTTCCAGGAGAATGTTTTCACAACTTTCTGGAAGTAGTTTTGACAACTTCTCGGAGGAAGTTTTGACATCTTCCAGAAGAAAGTTTCGACAACTTCCAAGAAGAAGTTTGAACAACTTCCAAGAGGAGGACCTGATCCTGGACAACTTCCAGAAGAAGGTGTGAACAACTTCCAGGACAAAGTTTGGACATCTTCCAGAAGGAAGCTTGGCAACTTCCAGAAGGAAATTTGTACAACTTCTAGATGGAAGTTTGGACAACTTCCAGATGGAAGTTTGAACAACTTCTAGGAGAAAATTTGTACAACTTTCAAAAGAAAGTTTAGACAACTTTCAGGAAAAAGTTTGGATCCACTTCCAGGAGCAAGTTTGGACAATTTCCAGTTGGGAATTCGGACAACTTCCAGAAGGAAGTTTGGACGACTTCCAGGAGGAAATTTGAACATTTTACAGGAGGAAATTTAAACATTTTAGAGAAGAAAGTTTGGACAATTTTCAGGAGGAAGTTTGGATAACTTTCAGGAGGAAGTTTGAACAACTTCCAGAACGAAGTTTGAACAACTTCCAGGAGGATGTTTGGACAACATCCAGAAGCAAGATTCGACAGCTTCCAGGAGGATGTTTGGACAACTTTCAAAAGGAAGTTAGGACAACTTGCAAAAGGAAGTTTGAACAACTTCCAGGAGGAAGTTCGGACAACTTCAAAAAGGAAGTTTGGACAACTTCCAGGAGGAAGTTTGGACAACTTCCAGGAGGAAGTTTGGACAACTTCCAGGAGGAAGTTTGTACAACTTCCAGGAGGAAGTTTGGACAACTTCCAGGAGAAAGATTGGACAACTTCCAGGAGAAAGTGTGGAAAATTACAAGAAGAAAATTTGAACAACTTCCAAGAGGAAGAAGTTTAATCGATTTGTTAAAGGAAGTTTGGACAACTACCAGGAGGAAGTTTGGAAAACTTCCAGGAGGAAGTTTGGACAACTAGCAGGAGGAAGTTTAAACAACTTCCAGGAGGAAGTTTGGACAACTTTCAGGAGGAAGTTTGGACAACTTGCAGGAGGAAGTATGTATAACTTTCAAGAAGAAGTTTGGACGACTTTCAGGAGGAAGCTTGGACAACTTCCAGGAGGAAGATTGGACAACTTCCAGGAGAAAGTTTGGACAACTTCCAGAAGAAAGTGTGGCAAATTACAAGAAGAAAATTTGAACAACTTCCAAGAGGAAGAAGTTTAATCGATTTGTTAAAGGAAGCCTGGACAACTTCCAGGAAGTAGTTTGGACAATTTCCTAGGAAAAGTTTGCACAACTTCCAGGAGAAAATTTGGACAACTTCCAGGAGGAAGTTTGAACAATTACTAAAAGAAAATTTGAACAGACGTTTGCACAACTTTCAGGATCATGTTTGGACAACTTACAGGAGGAAGTTTGGATAACTTCCCGGAGGAAATTTGAACAACTTCCAAAAGAAATTTTTGACAACATCCAGGAAGAATTTTGATCAATTTGTAGGAGGAAATTTGAACAACTTCCAGGAAGAAGTTTGATCGATTTGTAGGAGGAAGTGTGGACAACTTAGAGAAGGAAGTTTGGATAACTTCCACGAGGCAGTCTGGACAACTTCCAGGAGGAAATTTGGACAATTTCCTAGGAAAAGTCTGCACAACTTCTAGGAGAAAGTTTGGACAACTTCCAGGAAGAAGTTTGGAAACTTCCAGGAGGAAATTTGGACATTTACAAGAAGAACATTTGAACAACTTCCAAGAGGAAGAAGTTTAATCGATTTGTAAAAAGAAGTCTGGACAATTTCCAGGAAGAAGTTTGGACAATTTCCAAGGACAAGAAGCGTGCACAACTTCCAGGAGGAAGTTTGGACAACTTCCAGCTTCCAGGAGAAAATTGGGACAACTTCCAAGAGGAGGTCTGGACAACTTCCAGGAGGAAGTTTGGACAACTTCCAGGAGGAAGTTTGGACAACTTCCAGAAGAAAGTGTGGAAAATTACAAGAAGAAAATTTGAAAAACTTCCAAGAGGAAGAAGTTCAATTGATTTGTTAAAGGAAGTCTGGACAACTACCAGGAGGAAGTTTGGAAAACTTCCAGGAGGAAGTTTGGACAACTTGCTGGAAGAAGTTTGTATAACTTTCAAGAAGAAGTTTGGACGACTTCCAGGAGGAAGTTTGGACAACTTCCAGGAGGAAGTCTGGACAACTTCCAGGAGGAAGTTAGGACAACTTTCAGGAAGAAATTTGGACAACTTCCAGGAGGAAGTTTGGTCAACTTCCAGGAGGAAGTTTGGACAACTCCCAGGAGGAAGTTTGGACAACTTCCAGAAGAAAGTTTGAACAACTTCCAGGAGAAAATTTGGACAACTACTAGAAGGAAGTTTGGACAACTCCCGGGAGGAAGTTACGACAACTTTCAGAAAGAAGTTTGGGCAATTTCCAGAAGAAAGTTTGGGCTAATTTCCAGGAGTTAGTTTGGACTACTTCCAGAAGGAAGTTTGGACAACTTCCAGGAGAAATTTAGTCAACTTCCAGGAGGAAAATTGAACAACTTCCAGGAGGAAGTTCGAACAACTTCCAGGAGGAAGTATAGACAACTTCAAGAAGGAAGGTTGGTAAACTTTCAGGAGAAAGTTTGGACAACTTCCTGTAGGAAGTTTGGACAACTTCCAGGAGGAAGCATAAACAACTTCCAGAAGGAAGTTTGGACAACTCCCGCGAGGAAGTTTCTTCAACTTTCGGAAGGAAGTTTGCACAATTTCCAGGAGTTAGTTTGGACTACTTCCAGAAGAAAGTTTGGACAACTTCCAGAAGAAAAATTGGACAACTTCCAGGAGAAGCTTGGTCAACTTTCAGGGGGAAATTTGGACAACGTCTAGGAGGAAGTTTATACAACTTTCAGAAGAAAGTTTGGACAACTTCCAGGAGGAAGTTTGGACAACTTCCAGGAGGGAGTGTGGACAACTTCCAGGAGGGAGTGTGGACAACTTCCAGGAGGAAGTTTTGACAACTTCCAAGAGGAAGTGTGGACAACTTCCAAGAGGAAGTTTGGACAACTTCCAAGAGGAAGTTTGGACAACTTCCAAGAGGAAGTTTGGACAACTTCCAGGAGGAAGTTTGGACAACTTCCAGGAGGAAGTTTGGACAACTTCCAGGAGGAAGTTTTGACAACTTCCAAGAGGAAGTTTGGACAACTTCCAGGAGGTAGTTTGGACAACTTCCAGGAGGAAGTTTGGACAACTTCCAGGAGGGATTGTGGACAACTTCCAGGAGGGAGTGTGGACAACTTCCAGGAGGAAGTTTTGACAACTTCCAAGAGGAAGTTTTGACAACTTCCAAGAGGAAGTTTGGACAACTTCCAGGAGGAAGTTTGGACAACTTCCTGGAGGAAGTTTGGACAACTTCCAGGAGGAAGTTTGGACAACTTCCAGGAGGAAGTTTGGACAACTTCCAGGAGGAAGTTTGGACAACTTCCAGGAGGAAGTTTGGACAACTTCCAGGAGGAAGTTTTGACAACTTCCAAGAGGAAGTTTGGACAACTTCCAGGAGGTAGTTTGGACAACTTCCAGGAGGTAGTTTGGACAACTTCCAGGAGGAAGTTTGAACAACTTCCAGGAGGAAGCTTGGACAACTTCTAGGAGGTAGTTTGGACAACTTGCAGGAGGAAGTTTGAACAACTTCCAGGAGGAAGCTTGGACAACTTCTAGGAGGAAGTTTGGACAACTTCCAGGAAGAAGTTTGGACAACTTCCAGGAAGAAGTTTGGACATCTTCCCGGAGGAAGTTTGGACAACTTCCAGGAGGGAGTGTGGACAACTTCCAGGAGGTAGTTTGGACAACTTCCAGGAGGAAGTTTGAACAACTTCCAGGAGGTAGTTTGGACAACTTCCAGGAGGTAGTTTGGACAACTTCCAGGAGGAAGTTTGAACAACTTCCAGGAGGAAGCTTGGACAACTTCTAGGAGGAAGTTTGGACAACTTCCAGGAAGAAGTTTGGACAACTTCCAGGAAGAAGTTTGGACATCTTCCCGGAGGAAGTTTGGACAACTTCCAGGAGGGAGTGTGGACAACTTCCAGGAGGAAGTTTTGACAACTTCCAGGAGGAAGTTTTGACAACTTCCAGGAGGAAGTTAAGAAGAAAGTTTGGGCAACTTCCAAGAGGAAGTTTGGACAACATCCAGGAGGAAGTTTGGGCAACATTCAGGATAAAGTTTGAACAACTTTTAGGAGAAAATTTGGACAACTTTTCGGAGGCATATTTGACAACTTCCAAGAGGAAGTTTGGACAATTTCCAGGAGGTATTTTGGATAACTTCCAGGAGAAAGTTTGGATAACTTCTAGGAGAAAGTTTGGACAACTTCCAAGAAGAAGTTCAGACAATTTTCAGGAGCAAGTTTGAACAAGTTCTAGGAGAAAGTTTGGGCAACTTTCAGGAGGAATTTTGGACAACTTCCAGGGGATCGTTTAGACAACTTCTATGAGAAAGTTTGAAAAACTTCTAGAAGAATGTTTTGAAAACTCCCAGGAGGAATTTTGGACAACTTCCAGGAGGAAGTATTGACAATTTCTAGGAAGACTTCATAATTTAAATATTAATTAAATAATCAGACTGTTTTAAGAAGTATTTCTCCATAAACTGTCGGATAGGTGTTTTTTATTCATATTAATTATAAAAAAAAATCGAAACTGTCTTAAAATCTTACAATCAATTAATTTTCTTTCCTATATAACACCAGGCCCTCATTAAATTACATGTGCTACATTCACTAAAAGCCATAAAGTCAAACTCCCAGCACTTACATCACCTCCCATTTTTCTCCATTGTGGTCACCCGGTCAACAGACAACATCGACACAATCCGCAACGAAGAACATCGGATCGGTATGGTTATGGTAGGTACCTTCCACGTTTCGCCTCCAGCCGAACGAGAGGTGGAGTCCATTTTCAATTAGACTAAAACTAACACCGTGCACTTTGCGGCTTCTCCTCGGGACCACCCGAAGTTTCACCTTGTCCAAAACTAGCTTCTTGCTAACCACTTGGCCATAAAAAACACGTCCCCCTTTTTCGGGAAAGGATGCTCCATTTTTCCATTTGCGGGAGCAGAGCAGCAGCCAGCGCCTTTCGCTTAACTCATTTACTTATGTTACGTTCCGATTTTTGGATTTGGAACCGAAACCACAGCCAGTAGGAGCTGCAGCCAGCCAGGGCCACACAGACGATGCTTTTCCTCTGTGAAACAAAGACATTATTCACCTGCGGCAGGAATGTGAAAATATGAGATGGCACCCAGGGAAGCTGGGAACATGGGGTTTCCTTTCGTTGTTTACTGGTTTACGTTTCTTGTTACCGTGTGGCTGCGATGTTCTACTGTGGAAGTCCTGCTTGGACAAGGTAGGTTCGCTGGTACATATGTAGATCCCGTGAGCTTGGAAGAAAGGGAATGGTTAGGACTTCTTACAGTTGATTAATAGGTACGCTTTTTTGTTGGAAGATTACTGTTGCAATGTGATTTAAATGTTTTTTTTTTTTTTAATTTTCAGTCAAATATTATAGGTTTGAAAAATTGTTAGGTTTTTTGTGCCTAACTGAACTGTAATATCTTTAAGATTTTATCCGGCAATTTCTTCGGATTTTTTTTTTCAAATTTGTTAGCGGAGTTGTTTGAGAATTTCTTCAGAAATCCTTTTTGGAAATTTCTTTAGTAATACCTTTGGAACTACCTCAGCATTTTTTTCCGTCGTGCTTTGGAAACTTCGGAAATTTCAATGAGGAATCTTTCAGTTATTCCTTTTTGAACTCCTTGCAAAAGAAGTTTATAATAGTTATTTATGTAACGCGTTGCAAAAAGCTGATTGTTTCAGCGCGAGTCGTACATTTATCCAACGAGGCTTGCAGTTTCCTGTGCTCCCACTTCTCATTCACCAGCAGGTAGAGCTTCGATCGGTCCGTCGATGAGAGTTGTTTGTCTTGGATGTTGCGCCAAAAAGTATACTTGGGCTGCAAAACGGTGAGTCGATAAGGAGAGCGTCCAACATAGCTCTGGTCCTCACAAGTTCCTACCTCATGCTTCCACGGGTCAAGCGATGACGCGATGACAAAGACCACCAGCTAAGAGTTGTGTGCTTAGCTGGTAGTGCAGCCTGGGCACTGTTGTCTTTCAGCTAGATTGAGGAGGTACGTCTCGAGCGTCTGTTCACCAAGGAGGTGCGGCTCAAACAACGTCTGTTCTGGCATCCAGCGGCTGAGTATGAAATGCTCCTCCACCGGAAGCTATACCTAAGGTAGCAGCCCCACCACGGTGGATAGGGGACCTTAGGCCAACAAACCCAGAAAAATCCACCTTCTTCCCGTTTTGGTCAGGGAGTAATTTCCCATCCCAGTGGACCGTTAGCGGAATTTCAGGGTCGAAACGTGCTCGAATCTGGTGAAAGTTTCGATATTAGCACACATTTGAGTAAAAGAAATAAAAAATACCTCGTCCGACAGCATTTCACGGTTTTTCATTCGGTGTCTGCGTATGGAGCTGTAATTTGTATTGTATTGTTTCGAAGCGTCTAAATGATTATCCTTTATTAGAGCGTCAAGTATGATTTCGGCTTTCCGATCTGTAACTCCTACTCTATCCAGCGCGGCTGTTACATTTGTGGTTAGTAAATTTGATCGTACAGGAACCGGATTTGATTTTTCATTATCATTAGATTCCACCATATGTTCGTCGTTAATGCATTCATCAGGAGAGGCCTTGAATGGATCACAAATTAAAAATTAGTTTAAAGCTATTAATACTACACTACAGCATACCGTTCCATCCAAGGTTCCATTATCCTTGAAAACTGACAATGTACAATTAAATGGCTTTTCCATAGCATGAATAAATTTCAACTGTCGTTTGGCTTCAGTTTTTCGTTTTCTGTTTGAATTGATATCTAGAACAGATATATTTTTTATATTCAAATTAATGGTCAACCCTCTACCAAATACTACCTCGCCAGTATCCGTGAAGCTTTTTGATTTCCACTTTTATGTGATCAATCCGTTTTTTATTATCAAAATTAAGGCTCATGACTTTTTCCGTCGTTCTTTTTATGCTCTCACTTATTGAACATTTATCAACTTTAAAGAAATAAAAAAACACCTGCAAAACTTCCTTTCTAGTTGGGATTCGGGAAGACAAAAAGACAATTTTCACCGGTCCAACCAGAAAAACTTGAAAACGGGATCGAAGGGGTTTTGGACTATCGATTTCCAATGCGCTTTCCATCTTGTCACAATTCAAAACAAGCTTTTCCGCTAAGCCTGCTAGGAATAATGTTCCTCCAGCAGTGTTACCAGAAACTAAAATTAGGCATCATTTTGTTCAGTTTCAGTTTGAATTAAATTGAATAACATTTTTTCCATAGGTTTTACGGGTATGATGTCTTCGGAAGTTTGATAGTGTCCGATTTGGGCAATGGGAATCCGTGGGAGTCTTATTTTTTGGGTATTATTACAAAACAATATTAGGACCGAAAAGCAAGATTTACATTTCCCATACTAATTTTCATACAAAATTCAAATGGCGTGTGCTCACTCAAATTCAAACCAAATTAGTTCAATTTTTTAGGGCATCATTAGGACCCCAAAAGGCATCGATTAAGCATAGGGGAGCAAAAACTTCAAAATTTGCATCGGTCTACTGAACACTGATGAAACATGCGAAGGGCGATGAATATTGCTTCGTCATGTACATGTGAACTGCGAGTGAACAGGTTTGCCAATGCTTGAGCTTTGTTCGTCATCAACAAAGCATCGTCGTCGCTCGTTACGACTGAAAAAATAAACTTCATCGCCCGAAGACATGATTGCTTCGATGCATCATGCGTGCTCTTCGCGAAGATCAGAAAACCATTCGCACGAGCAGCTTCGTGAACGGCACCCGCTGCACGGTATTCTAGCGAACATGGTACCCTGGTACCTGCTAAACAAAAATGGTCATATTTTCGCCATTTTATCGCCGATTCTAGCAATCTTGGAATTCGATTCATAAAATCACCTTCTACTGAGAGGGGGAGCCGGAGCGGTCATCGAGGATTGCGGAAAATCCGGATTTCGGCGTAGAATTTTAATGCCTGATGCCACAATAAACCAGGTCTTTCCCAACCACATTAGCCGCAACGCAACTGTCAAAATGCGCTCGCAACGAAGAGGACGATTGAAGGAGTGAGCACCATGAACGAATGGAAGTCGCATGTGGTCTGCACAAATGATCAACTTACTTCCTCGTTCACTGCTCCCATTGACTTGCTAGAGTGTTCTTCGCGAAGCATAAATGAAAAAACGAATGCTTGTGAATAATGGATCGCGAAGATGCAAAAATGAATGCTCGCGAGGAAGATCCAACGCAATGATACTGCAAACACACTTCCTGATTCAAAGATAATCTTCGAAACTGGCACGTATTTAGTTCAATTTGTTGTACAATCAATGATCAGAACAATCTCACCAAAAACCATCCAAGGTAGCACTGCCATCACCATGGTAACGTATTCCCGCCGCAGTCAGGCTTACTCCTCCTCTCGCACAGTCAGGTCACTCCTCGTCTCACCACCTTCGCGCACGTAATCAGTCATCATTAGAACACACGTCACTATCTCTTTCAAAATTATGGGCATGAGGCTACAATATTTGATTCTAGAACTCTCTAAACACTGATGGCGTGGTGTATTAGCCGAAACCGTATAAAACCCCGAAAAAAAAACAGAATAAACACTCCAAACATAAAAAGCTGTCGGTTGGCAAAACGCGGAATAGGCTAATATTTCGACACTCCCGATAGGAATTCCGGCACCGCGTGCGTTATCCGATCTGCTAGCAGCGGCATGCAATCACACACAAGACAATAAAACGCCTCCGGATGGCGTAGCGCTACCAAACATATCACGATTTGTCGGTCAAAAGCTTCAGCAACATGGAATTAATTTTGAAAATATTTCTTCATAATTCTTCACAATTCTTCCCAAAACCACGAATCACTGTACAATTCACCACACAACACAAAAACTCTTTCACACGCGAATTCGGATGGCGTAGCACCGGCCAAATCGTCAGCATAATCGCGAAGAAAAAAAACGAACAAGCGGACGCGAAAGAATTTGTGACGAGCAGCTCTAAACACGTCTGCACGCGGCAACGCCTACTGCGCTTCTAAGCTGAATTGCAATCTGACCTAAAAATTTCTGTAACACGTGAATTTTTTGAGAGAAATGGGGTTTTACATACAAAATTTCATATTTTCAAAAATAAACTACAGTCTTTATAATTTTAATTTTTTTTATCTGCTCATCCCAACCAATATTTGTATTTAATAGATTTTCACTGATTCGGAATCTGACAAGAATTTCTGTAACACGTAAATTTTTTGAGAAAATAGGGTTTTATTCACAAATTTCATATTTTCATGTAAAATAAACTATTTATTCGGATAGATCAACCAGTTTCTTGCAGCAGCACTATTTCGCGGCAGCTCAAAACTAAAATAATATTTATTGAAAACATGAAGACCATATAAGTCCAATTTTGACTTACAAGAATTGGTTTGCAATCCACCTACACACCTACGATCCTATCCAGTACTGTAACCGCTTCTTCGGTGAATCAAAGAATTAACTGTCACTGAACGCCAACTATTCCTATCGCCTAGCATCAACGAGATTCACTTCACTATCTGGCCTTCTAGATTTAGCATAACTACCTACTCCAATTGACTTTGTTTATACCGTTCTTTTTCATTTTCTTGGTTTGCTTTGGTTTTAGTTTACGTTCACGCATTACCTATTTGCTCATTTGCCAATTGCCAATTGTCTATACATGGCGCTTTCGCCATTCGAATTTTGATCGCCCGTTGGGTCAGTCGTACTGTCTAGCGGTGTCGTAACACTATTGCGTTTATAATTTTCAATTTCTCATCTGCTCATCATTACCAATATTTTTATTCAATAGGTTTTGATGCACTGATTCAGAATCTGACCTACGAATTTCTGTAACACGTATATTTTTTTTGAAAATTATGGCTTTATTCACAAAATTTCATATTTTCATCAAAAATATACTATTGTCTTTATAATTTTAATCTTTTCACCTGCTCATCTTAACGAATATTTATATTTAATAAATTTTCGTCCACCGATCCGGAAACTAACCTAAGAAGCTCTGTCACACGTTAAGTTTTAGAAAATAAAATATTGTTTTCATAATTTTTCTGTTACACAGAAATGTTGGTAAGTCATTTTTTTTTCGTATATGCGTGGGATTGAACACGATCGTCAAACGACAGCAGCTGAGCCGATAGAGGGTAATCGAAAATCCGGCAAGAAGGAAGACGAAATTGTATCACATGACGACAGCGATTCAGACTCCGGCCCAGACCCATCATACGATGGCGTCGACGCTTGGTTTGTTAAACTGAGAAAACGCTCCAGAAAACAAGAGAAACGCATTGCCGAATTGATGAAATCGTGATTAGGTTGAATTGTTTAT
This sequence comes from Aedes albopictus, assembly GCF_035046485.1. Lineage (NCBI taxonomy): Eukaryota > Metazoa > Arthropoda > Insecta > Diptera > Culicidae > Aedes > Aedes albopictus. The sequence goes on along the minus strand of NC_085138.1, from coordinate 100,831,100 downwards.
AGCTAGTATTTTAAGTATATTAGGACATGAATGCACCCCTTGGTGTAAAATGTCGTTAATAAATGAAAAAAAAGTATATGCTATTGAATTAATCGAAATATATTTGCAGCTTGAAGCTGCCCAGTTTGGCAACCAGCAGGACTGTGTTTCCCTTATACTTACGCCAACTCCTATTTTTCTCAAAAATATTACGTGTTACAGAAATTCTTGAGTCAGATTCCGAATTAGTATATGTAAATACATTAAACATAAACATTGGTTAAGATGAGCAGAGTAAAAAATAAATAAAATTCTAAAGACAATAGTTTATTTTCCATGGAAATATGAAATTTTGTGATTAACATTCCATTTTTCTCAAAAGCCGCCTCGGTGAGATACGACAATACGTCGCGGTGGCAGATGAGAGGGGTTCCGTGAATGTAATTTTGCCAGAATCTGTGCGGGATGAAGCTTCGGAAGTGTTGCATTCTATTTGCTTTCATACGCGCTAGAGTGGGCCTGACTTCCAAGTTTGGGTTTATCGCGTAGATTGTGAGAGAAATTAGTTTTTCGGTCGGTAGTTTTTACTAGCATTCTTCCGTATCGAAAACATTATCTTTGCGCTAATGTGTGTGGAAAAGCGTGATCTCTACACAAAGATCCGGTTAAATGAAGTGTGCTGGGGTTGTTGCGTCCTGTTCTTGCCCGTGAATTGGAGAGAAAAGCGGCATCTTGAAGTTTCTATTTCAGATTTGTAATCGAACAACCCAACAAGGATCAAGACGCAAAAGGAACCAGGCAGCTGCTTCAACGCAACCAAAAATATGCTGTGCACCTGAACGTTTACCAAACGTATCCTCTAAACTGTACCCTTCTACACCTAAATCCGTGACGCCTAGGCCAGAAAGAATGTAGAGGTCTCTACGTACTTTCTTAGGTGTCCAACTAATCTTCCTTAACCCCATCCCTCAGCTGTCGCAAGGACGTGGCCAGGATAGCACTCGATCGTTGGAGGATTGCGTCAATCTTGTCTCTTGTCTAAGAGCCAGAGATTAGTCCCAAATCTTTGTGCTTTGGTAACGGACAGGAATGAGGCAACCCTCATAACAGCGATCCAGGACTGTACCACCTACGAATTTGTGCGACTTGCTTAATGCTAATGCTAATGCTAACATTCCATTTTTCTCAAAAATTTTACGTGTTACAGAAATTCTTAGGTCAGATTACGAAACAGTGGATCAAAATCTATTAAATATGAAATATTGGTTAAGATAAGTAGATAGAAACTTCAACATTATAAGGACAATATTTTATTTTCTCTGAAAATATGAAATTTTGTGAATGAAACCCCATTTTTCTCAAAAACTGTACGTGTTACAGCAATTCCAAAGCCAGATTCGGAATCAGCGATCCATTGTCGACCAGTGTTACCTTGGATCTTCCTATGACAACCATTAATGGGTTGTTGGTTCGAGGAAAACTGACGATATACCTCTCAGATGGATCATAAGTGCTTGTTGCAGCGTAGTACTCTTCACACCGGTTCTCTTCTACCAATTGCGCAGCACCATCGGAAATGTCCTCAATTTCCCAAAGCCGTTTGGGGTAGCTTCTAAGGGATCATCTTTCGTAGAAAGGTTACAGATCCGACGGATACAGCTGTATTCGCGACTACGAAGGTAAAAGAGATTCCAACTCTTTGTCGCTCTAATGAAAAACCTCGTAAGGAACTGTCAGAATGTGCGTGAAAAAAAAGCAAAAAATATTTCCTTCTCGTTTTTTCTCACGTAAACCTTCACGCACATTCGACAACTTCGTAGTCGCGAATTGGCTTGATGCGGTCCCAGCGACGGCCCATCCGAATGGCGTTTCAGTCAGCCATGAAAGTTCTGCGGAGTCCAAAGTAAGCACGATTTCCTGCCACAATGCGCCTCTGAATTTCTCTGCTGGTGTTGTTGTCGGCGGTCACTAGTGAGCCCAAGTACACGAATTCTTCAACCGCCTCGATTTCATCACCGTCGATATAAATTCGTGGTGGCGGGCGCGGTGATTCCTCCCTGGAGCCCTTTGCCATCATGTACTTTGTCTTCGACACATTAATGACTAATCCGATTCGCCTGGCTTCACTGTTTAGTCGAATGTACGTTTCCGCCATCGTCTCAAATTTGCGAGCTATAATATCAATATCATCAGCGAAGCCAAGCAGCTGAACGGACTTCGTGAAAATCGTCCCACTCGTGTTTATCCCCGCTCTCCTTATTACACCTACGATGCCCACCAATGCGTGAGTAAACCCAAATTGGCAACCGCCTTCATAACGCACGAACCCCACCAACCGTTGCCAAATCGGTTTTAAAATGACAACCTACCTTCCCGGTGAACAGTGGATTCATATATTTAGCAACCAGACCCAACCGTTGCTATCGCGGTTGATATCACTTTCTTCATGATTTCAATCTGACTAACAAACAAAACAAGACAGCTTTCTACAAGTAAAATATAAAAAATGATTATCTTTGATAATTTTTGAAACTGTTGTTCTCTCATGCATTTAAGATTGCGTTTGTCACAAATGGACACATATTAAAGATAAAGCTTAATGCTAGGCGAGGTTTGATGTGTCGAAAGATTCGATTGTCCAAACGAACCGAAGAACGATGTATATTTATAACTATTGTATACGAAAACTTCCTTAAAATTTCCAATGGGAACGTGCAAATGGCTTCGGCAAACCGCAAGCCCCGAGTGGAATAAAAAATAGGTGACATTCAATCAATAAAAGCGCCAGCCAATTTACTGACTGCATGGCTCCAATCAACACTTGTTCGCAAAAAAAGTGCTTCAGCAATTCCTTCAGGGATTTCTCTAAAAATTCCTTGGCGAATTTCTCCAGGTGTTCCTTGAGATTCTTCCACCAATTTCTTCAGGGTATCTTTTAGGAGTTCATTCTTGGATTACAATGGGAGCTCTGTCCGAGAATTCTTCAGGAGTTCCCTCTGAAATTTCCTAGTCATTTTACCAGAAGAGCTTCATCCGTCCGTTTATATCGGTCCGTCAGAAGTTCTGTCTGGGGACCTCCTGTCCTCCTGAAGATTTTTCAAGGTTTTTTTTCTAGAAATTTCGTCAGTTCGTTCTTCGGAGCATCCTCTAGGATTTTTTTCTGAAAATCCTCAAGGAATTCGTTGGAAGAATCATCCAGGAATTCCCACAGGGATTCTTCTAGGAATCTAGAAGAACTCCTGGAATTCCCTCAGGGATTCCTCCGAGAATGTCCTCGGGGATTTATCCAGGAGTTTCTTCCGGGACTCCCCTTAGAATTCCTACCGGGATTTTTCCGGGAATGTCTACCGGGATCCCCCTAGTAATTCTTTCCAGAATTGCTCAGGGAATTTCCAAGATTCCCCGGGAATTCCTTCCAAGATTCCCCGTGAATTCCTTCCGTGATTCCTCGGGAAATCCTTCCGGGATTCCCCGGGAATTCCTTCCGAGATTCCCCGGGAATTCCTTCCGAGATTCCCTGGGAATTCCTTCCGAGATTTTTAAGAAATGCTTTCAGGGATTTCTCCAAAAGTTGTTTCAGGGATTCTTAAATGAGTTTATTCAAGGATTTATCTAGGAGTTCCTTTAAGGAGTTCTATCATGAATTCTTCCAGGCGTTTCTTCAGGGATTCCTTTAAAGATCCCTCCAGGAAGTCCATCAGAGATTCCTCAAAGAACTTCTTCAGGGATTACTCTTCAAATTTCTCCAAGGATTTAAAAAATTGAACGAAAGACTTGAGGAATTAATTATCCACATTCTAGAACTGTCGTACAATTGTTTGTTTGGTTGGTAATGTATTTACGACACGAAAATGATAATATGAGGAATAATAAATGATGTTGTCATTTATTTGCTTCTCTGTACTTCGTGCATAATCTGCCACACCTTTTTTTTAATTTTTATTTCTGTGATCTGCTATAGCTGTTCTCGATCGATTGTATCATACGCCGATTTGAAATCGATGAACAAGTGATGTGTGGGCACGTTGTATTCGCGGCATTTCTGCAACACCTGGCGAATAGCGAACATTTGGTCCGTTGTAGCGCGTTCACCCATGAATCCAGCCTGATATTGTCCCACGAACTCTCTTGCAATCAGTGATAGACGGCGGCATAAAATTTGGGAGAGTACCTTGTAGGCAGCGCTCAGTAGTGTGATCACGCGGTAGTTCCTGCAATCCAACTTGTCGCCCTTTTTGTAGATGGGACACACGTTACCTTCCATCCACTCCTCCGGCAATACTTCCTCCTCCCAAATCTTGGTAATGACCCAGTATAGTGCTCTCACCAGTGCTTCTCCACCGTATTTTAGAAGCTCGCTTGGTAGTTGATCTACTCCAGCGGCTTTGCCGTTTTTCAACCGGCCAACCTCCTCCTCAATTTCTTGGAGGAGAAAACCGACAGCCTACAAAATAATCGAACCACAGCTTTCAAAGAATAAAGTTCAATTAAACTTAACTAAATTGATCCGGCTCGAACAACAGTTGTATTGAAGTTAGTGAGGATGTTTGATACATTAGTCGTTTAGTAACGTAAAATCCTAATTTCTCTTCTTCTAACTAATTAGAACTTCAAAATCGTTGAGAAACTTGTAGAAAAATAAAGATTCCATCTTAGCCGAAGTGCAAAAAACCAGCGAATTTCGACTTAGAATTATATGTTGCTAATCGTCGTTTTAGATTCATTTAAAAACAAAATATCATTATCGCTATGATATTTCTAGGATATTACTAGGATATCTTTAGTAAACAATTGGTGCAATTGATGCAAAAGTTCACCAATTTTTTAAAGGAATTTTGTTACTCAAAGAAAACTATGATTTTGGGAACTTCTTAGAAAACTCATTGAGGAAATTTCTTAAGTACTTTTTTAAATTTCTTCGGAAAAAGTCACCAAATTCCTTCGAGAATTTATCGAGGAATTTAGAAATTTCTTCAGAAAATATGTTTGATAATTTCTATGGTAATGTTTTCTAAAATTTCTTTGAAAGTTGCAACGATATTTCCTTTTAACATTCTTTAGAAATTCTAGGTGGATTGTTCTCATAATTTTCTAACTGGTGTTTCCTCTCACAAATCTTAGCCTACAAAAACACCGTTCTTTTTTGTTCCACTACTTTCCTACCGACAACTCCAAAAGCAACGGAGAACTTAGGAACGGCGGTAGCGATAGTTTTCCAACGAGATGGTCAAGAGATATCTTCTCAACGCTTTCAGCTTTTGAAAGGCGGTCAGTGCGCAGTTCTGTGTGGGGTCAAGCTGAGAACTTGCACAAAAAAAAAACTCCTTTCACAGTGTCCTGACGTCCGATGGATTCCATTCAAAAGCGCTCAAACATACTCGCAGTCACACCCATTCACACACACACATGGATGGTCGGTCGGTGAAAAAGCAAGCACTCACTGGACAGAGGCCATAAATTTTAGATCCCGAAGCTGGAAAAACAAGCTCTTTAGCATTGTTGGCTCAGTTGTCGGTAACTTCCCTCGCCCCTCCACAGCGGGTTCCAATTCGTCCGATTTTCACACACACAGTTCTTCCCTACTGAAACGGTTCGAAGCGATGACCAATGGTAGGTGGAACAGCGAGGTGGTGGGTAACGGAGCATTTTTTGCGGTCCTTTTTTCCCCCGGTCAAAGAGGAGAACAAGAAACAAGAAAGGGACACCGGAGGACATGGAAAATTGCAAAGTTCCGGTTTCATCATCCCCCATCACTTGCCGAAAGGGCGATGTTCAAGTGTTGTTCGATGACCACGACCACCGATCAGTGCGCAGAATGTGCGGAGGAGTAAAGAATGACTGGGAACGGGAATCAGATGAGTTTTCCGAATCGCACAACGTTCCCTCATGCAAGCGAAGCGATGCGGGAATGCGATGGTGATCGTAATTTTAACCTCTCGTTGCGGTGCAGGGAAAATTGAAATTTAGTTCGTTGGAATTCCTTCGCGGGTCGTTGAGGCGGAAGGTGACGAACGTATTGCTGCCACCCGATTGGCGATCCAATTGGTGGTGGTGTCTGATGTTACAGTGGGCAAAAACGGATCAAATAACCGCAATTCTGGCGTTCGATTTGAATAGGAATTACAGAAAACTTACGACCTATTCAAGTACGCCAGTATTTTCAATATCCAACGTGTATTAAATTAGCCTTATGTTCAGTCTGCGGCTACAAAGCAAAGTTATGCTATAAGTGACAGGATTAGCCTCTGCATGCTGTGAGATTTTGAATTTTACTGCGAGAACTGTGTTCAAAATTCTCGTGAGTAGGACAGCACTAAAACATGGCTCACAGTAAAAGTCAAAGAACAAAAGAGTTTTGCCAGCACTAAATCTTTGCCATCGATTATCTACACTGGTACCCAAACCCGACTTGAACCCGATGTTATTCAAACCCGACCCGACCCGTACCCGAAAGTTTTGGAATTTATAAAAACCGGACCCGACCCGAACCCGATTTTTTTTAAATTTTTAAACCCGAACCCGACTCGTACCCGTCTCTAGTTCACACATTGGTGCGCGGATGCCAGGCGTAAGGTGAGAGAATTGTGTTTGTATTATTCTGAAGATGTGCGGCACAGTTCACTTGATTCCATAACTCATAGGCGTTATCTTATAGATTGACACTGTGCTGTGGAAGCTGGAGGAAAGAAAACGACTTTTTCAATTATTTTTTGCTCTACCGATGGCTATGAGTTGTATATGTATAGAGGAGGGTGATAGTATATACACTACCCGTCATAAGTACGGACTCACAAAAAGTATTGCAACAATATTGCATCACATTGGCTCACCTCAATATCTCCAAAACCTTAGAACTTACAAAGATGCTGTCTTCAGAAAAGTTATTCAGAAGCCCAAAAGCAACAACTTTTCTGAAGGCGGCATTTTTGTAGGTGTTCTGGTTTATGAGATATCGAGGTGAGTCAGGGTGATGCAATATTGTTGCAATACTTTTTGTGAGTCCGTACTTATGACGGGTAGTGTAGATATAGAAATATATGAAGGGGCTGTTCAACCACGTAGACCAAATCTTGGCCATCTCTGATCCACCTCTCCCCCCTCGTATACTTTCGTCCATACAGAAATTTTGAAATTTGTATTTAGCGTAGACTTTAGCCAGACCCCCTAACCCTCGAGAAGTATACGTGGTTTATGAATGATCCCAAAGTATGAGGAACGGGACGGGCTAGGAATTAAACCCAGGACCTTCTGCATATGAATCACGAGCTGAGCTTCAAAATCCCTTAGCAGTATTGGTAGTAATAATCAGAACAGTTCATTTGATTTGATAAACAAAGTGTATTTATAATTTCTGAAACAGGTCATAAATGTAATTTTGTTTATGTTATTTGCTTGCTCTTTTGTTGTTTTAGATGCTGATGTTCCCGAAGCGGAAGTTTCCGGACTACGACGGCCTTAATGGACATTGTCATTGTTTCAATTGATAATTTTCCCTTGAATTTTCCGAGCTGACCAAGATGATTTCTAGTCGCCTACGGTATGCTCACATTAGTTCATGAAACAAGTTGTTTTAAGTTTATTACTAGAACCGTGTAATTTTCAGTTATGATTACTAAACATTCCCGATAGCCGTTCTGATGCGAAAGGGTTTTATAGTGCAGAATCTAGAGGAGAAACCCGGTAACTTCTCGTACCAAAGATGATACGCAAAAGACGGACAAGGGCGGCAACGCCTATCCCTCCAAGGACCTAGGCGGGACCCAAGCCCAGCAACGCAGCGACAGCACCAACCAGAACTAAATTACCAACAACAGCCGAGCCACCTAAGTGTGGCCATACTGCACTACAGACCGCAGATCTCCAACCCTCTCCCCCGCGGCGGAACTCCACGCGTCGCAGGCTCCGACCGGAGCGCTATTGTGGCAACGAACCTACTTTCCACAAGCCACTATCGGCTCAGGAGCGCACAAACGCCGCTTCTTACGACGAAACGGTCACTATTCGCGATCAAATGGCAGCCCCACCTACAGCTGGCCCCTCCGGCCGGAATCATCTACCATCTACTACAAACCCGGATCCAACCAAGGATTTCTCTGGGCACCTCGGACCAACAGGTCCGAGTGGAAAGCCCCACCCCAAGCCACGCCCCTGCCAGCCAGACACCTCCAGCGGAAGACCAAACCCGCGTCTGGGCACCTCGGAAGTAGCACTCCGAATGGTAAGACCCACCCAACCCAGGACCTCCATCAACCTCCACCCAGTTTCATTATGCAGTGGAACCTCAACGGCTACTGGAACAACCTTCACGATCTGGAACTGCTAGCCCACGACCATCAGCCGTTAGTTATAGCCTTACAGGAGATCCACCGGATCAATGAAAGCGCCATGAATAACACCCTGCGGCAGCGCTATAAATGATTTAAAACGTCCACTACTTCCATCTACCACTCCGTGGCCATCGGGGTTTCCGCCAAAACTGCGGCCATAAGGCTGGACATCGATTCTGACCTCCCCGTCGTCGGAGTCCGACTTGGCCTGTTGATCATCAGTTTTGTCTCTTTACCTCCCCAATGGAAAACTCCCCAACCTGGGGAACCAACTGCAGGAAGTCCTCCGGCAAGCACCAGAACCGATCATAGTCGTCGGTGATGCGAACGGACACCATCTAGCTTGTGGGGGGAGAAGAAGGAACAACCCGCGCGACAACTGCATCATGCAGGTAGCTAGCGACAACAACCTCATTATTCTGAACGACGGCTCACCAACATTCCTAAGGGGCACCACCGAACCGGCGATCGACATTGCGCTCACCTCCACGAGGATCGCCGCCCGTCTGCGGTGGAATACAATAGAAGATCCCCACGGCAGCGACCATACTCCTACTATTATCACGCTGAACGACAGTAGCCCGCCGGAAGCAACCCGACGTCCCCGGTGGCTATACAAGAAAGCCGACTGGGCGGTGTTTCAGGCAGCCGTCGAAGAAGAGTTTGAGACTGCGAAAACCCGCTCAATGGAGGTGATCACATCGGTGATCGTTCAGGCTGCTGGCCAAGCCATCCCTAAAACCAGTCCCAAGCCTGGAAAACGCGTCCTTCACTGGTGGGACGATGCCACCAAGGCGGCTGTCAAGCTACGACGAAAGAAGCTCCGAGCCCTGAAAAGGGCCACAGATCGGCTCCTACCGGACCACCCGGAGATAGAACGGGCCAACGAGGACTACAAAACCGCGAGAAATGCCTGCAGCCAGCAGCTAAGGGAAGCAAAAGAGAAGTCCTGGAAGGAATTCCTGGATTATATAAACGACCAGCAAACGTCCGCCGAGCTGTGGCAGAAAGTGAATTCGCTACAGGGCAAGCGAAAGGCAAAAGGGATCTGTCTTACCATCAACGGCTCGCCCACCAGAAACCCACAGAGGATCTCGGAATCCTTGGCGGACTACTCTTATGGACTTCCGTCCATTGAGGGATACCCCGCCGCCTTTATGAAAGCCTACCCATCCCCGCGGCCCGCCAAAGCAAACTCCACCGTTCCTCCTGATCGGGGTCAGGAATTCAATCTCCCGTTCCGGCTCACTGAGCTGGAATTCGCCCTCAGTAGCGCCAGGGGAATCTTCCGAACCAGACGAACTCGGCTACCCCATGCTGAGAAATCTCCCTCTGAGCTGCAAGCGCAGCCTACTACGGGCGATCAACGTAATCTGGGCTTCGGGAGTGCTCCCAGCCGAATGGAAACATAGCCTGGTGGTCCCGATCCCAAAAGGGTCCGGGCCAGCCAACCTAGCATCTAGCTACCGGCCGATTGCACTCACCAGCTGCGCCTCTAAAGTGATGGAGAAGATGGTAAAACCGGCGTCTGGTGGAACATTTGGAAGTCACGGCCAGTTGGATCACCAGCACCATGCCTTCCAGGCCGGACGCGGCACCGGCACATTCCTGGCCGAATTTGGCCACACCCTGGATGATGCTTTAGGAAGCAACCACCATGCCGCGCTTATTTCGTTTGACTTGGCAAGGCCTACAACCAGGCATGGACACCCGACGCTCTAGCAAGGTTAGCCCATTGGGGAGTGATCGGGAACCTGCTCCAGTTCCTAAAGGATTTCCTCACTGGGAGGTCCTTTCAAGTGATCATCGGCAACAACCGCAGCAGCATCCGAGACGAAGAAACAGGCGTTCCCCAAAGGTCAGTGATCGCGGTCACCATCTTCTTGGTGACCATGAGCGGTGTCTTCGAGGCAATGCCGAGGGGCGTATACCTGAAGGTATACGCCGATGACATCACCCTTATTGTGATCGGTGTGCACCCGAAGGCCATCATAAAAAAGGCTCAAGCGGCTACCACCGCTGTCGGCAAATGGGCTGCCAAAGCCGGTTTCGATATTTCCGCCGCCAAGTCGGCAAGACTGCACGCACATATGTGCCAGTAACCACCAACCGCCGCGGGAGCCCATTAGCATCAAACAGGAGGTAATTCCCGCAAGAAAGACCCTGAAGACCCTCGGGGTCACCCTGGATCGGCACCTAACCTTACAGACCTACTTCGATCTTGTCAAAAAGAGCTGTGAAAGCCGGCTTAAGCTCCTCCGCAACATCTCGTGCCGGAGAACCCGCTGTGACCGAACCACTCACCTACGAGTCGTCGACGCCGTAATTGGAGCCGGCTAACATACGGAATAAAATTCACCTGCCGACCCCAAGATCGACTGATCAAGGCCGTAGGGCCCATCCACAACTGAGCCATCAGAACTGCCGGTCTACTTCCCTCGACCCCCGCAGACGCAGCATGCGCCGAGGCCGGCGTTCTCCCCTTACGGCACAAAGTTGCTCCAGCAAATTCAGGCCCACTTCCTGGAGAAACTTCGAAGCCGGTATTACGATTGGGCGATCTGTTACACCGACAGGTCCAAATTGGGCGATCGAGTGGGCGTAGGAGTCCTCGGGACTGAGCCCGAACAACACCACTGCCTTCCGGTGGGATGCTCGGTCTTCTCGGCCGAAGAAGCGGGGATTTTCGACGATTTGACATTCGACGTTTTGTACCTAATTGGTACCTAATTGGTATTGGTACCCTTATTAAGCATGTGGCTCCCATCTTCATCCTACTGTGCGTTTGTTTTGTATCTTATTTTTGTATTTTGCACGCGTGAAAACAACAAGAATGGAATAACTCGGTGCCGTACGTAATCACTTGTTTTCTAATACGATGAATTTAGGATGGTGAGATTCCCAATGGCACTCAGACCCTAGTATTATGATTTGTTTTGACGTAGGACTACGTCTCTCTTTTCTATACCGGGTGTCATTCTAAATTTTCAGAAATCGGCCGCGTTACGTTTGAAGTGGAGATTTTGAGCGTTAATAACTCAGCCATTTCTCGTTGAATTTTCAAAATTTTGGCTCCAATCGATTGGAAATCTTTACACCAATTATGTCCAATAATAATATTTGCTGTTTTTCAATAACAAACTATTGAAAAATTGGGAAAAGTGAACCCATGTTTATTCCAGCCAATCACGATCGAGCACATTTTGGATGCTCCCGTCGAATATAAAAGCTACTGCTTCTTCGCATCTTCCCTCATTTGCCTTTGTCGTCTCGAGGTGAACGCATCGAACGAGAGCTGCCCACTTTCTTCGTTTGTGTTTTCGCTCATTATTCTTTGACGGCCGTGTCGGTTCGGTGTCGGTGGTTGTTGGCAAGGGTGCTGTTGCACATTCACCTTCTAACCGTCTAACGCGGCAGACCAAGGAAGTGTTTCAACATCGGATTGATCGACGGTGGTGGCAGAGGCAGCAGCAAAATCCGGAATCGCACCCACGGCAGCAAGCGGCGGGCCAATTTTCGACGGCTTCCAGCGAACAGCACGGAGAAATCCAACACGCATTGCGTGGCATGATGAATTGATTTCAGTTTCTTCCTAAAACCGTCCATAGTTCAAACGGTTCTTTGCAGGACCATCGAAAATGCTTTCTAGTGAGTTAATTCGATAAATTTCCTCCATCGACCGAAAAAGTGTGATCAAAACAAATAGTGAAAGATTGAATTCTTGGTGGTGGTTCAGCAACAGTGAAGGCGATCACTAATCTCATCCACGGCAGCAAGCGGCGGGCCAATTTTCGACGGCGTTCAGCATTCAGCACGGGGAAATCTAACACGCATTGCGTGGCATGATAAATTCATGTCAATTTTCTGTCTAAAATCGTCCAATATTCAAACGGTTCTTTTCAGGACCATAGAAAATTATTCCTCAAGAGTTGTGAATCAGATAATTATTTCATTCCATCGCTCGGTATAAGTGTGGTGCAACCGAAAAGTGAAAAATTGTATGCTTGGTGGCCTCGCAACAATAATGATGCCGGCCACTAATGATTCCACCAGGAATTTAGCAACGTTTTATCATATCCAGACCATTTTTCGTGAAACATTGTTTAATTTAACCATTTTTCGAATTAAAATAATCTAAATCTTCCAATATTTTGGTTACTTTATTCGTTAAATGAAACTTTTCTCATTTCTCGGTTGATTAATCGTTTGATGCGTCTGGAGCATGAGGGGCGGGTCATGCAAACGAAATTAATTGAAAAGCCAGCCGAATGGGAGGAGCTTCATCTGCAAATCTAGGGGCATAAAACCTGTTCCCTTCGATTTCTTTCGTCATTATCGTTGGATCAGTCAGGCAGGGTAGATGTCACATTCACAGCTGAGCAGTGGCACATCAACCCAGCCGCAGCTCTCGGCTATCGTGCGGATAGCACCAGGAATCTCATCCATGGCAGAAAGCGGCGTACCAGTTTTCGGTGGCATCCTGTATTTAGCAAGGAGAAAACCAACACGCAATGCGTGACATGATGTTTTCATGCACTTTCGTTCCTAAAATCGTCAATTAATCAAACGGTCCTTTTCAGGACCACCGAAAATAATTCCTCAAGAGTTGTAAATCAGATAATTTCATTTCATTAATCGAGAAAAGTGTGGTTCAATCGAAAAATGAAAAATTGAATTCCGGCCACTAATCGTTCCACCCAGAATTTAGCAACGCATTGTCCTATCAGAACCAATTTTTCGTGAAACATTGGGGAGCGTCCAGAAATTACGTCACGTTTAAAGGGGGGGGAGGGTCAGCAAAGTGTGACAACCCATACAAAAATTTCAGAGGTCCCATACAAAAAGTGTGACATAGGGATGAGGAGGGGTTGAAAATGACTAATTTTTGTGTGCCGTAATTTAAGGACGATCCCTTGTTTAATTCTTGCATTTTTCGAATTAAAATGATCGAAATCTTTTTATATTTTGGTTACTTTATTTGTTAAATGAAAATTTCTCTCATTTCTTGGTTGAAAATCGTTTGAAGCGTCCGAAGCATGCGGGGCGGGTCATGCAATCGAAATAAACTGGAAAGCCAGCCGAATGGGAGGAGCTTCATCTGCTAATCTAGGGGCATAAAAGCTGTTCCCTCTGATTTCTTTCGTCATTTTCATTGGATCAGTCAGGGAGGGTGGAGGTGGATATGACGTCCACGGCTGCGCAGCAGCACGTCAACTGCGACGAGTGATAGCACCAGAAATCTCATCCACTGATCACGGCTGCGGTGGGCCCGGCAATGGAAGCTACCTCCGCAGCTGGGTAGCTGCGCACCAACCCAGCGACGACTCTCGACTATCTATCTGATAGAACCAGGAATCTCATTCACGGCAGCAGGCGGAGGCAGTTTTCGATGGCTTCCCGCATTCAGTGCGGATAATTTTCAATTGTCTTTCTAAAATCAACCGTTATTTGAACGGACCTTTTCAGGACCAGAGATAATTCGTCCCCTTAATGCTAGAACTAGGTAACTCGAAATTTGACGTTTTTGAGTTGAATATACCATTATATCGAGATTTTTGAACTCTATAATATATCCAAAGACCAATGAAATACGATTATAAACGACGAAAATATTCACCATTTTCAAAACTAGGTATCTCAGTGTACAATACAAGAACTGAGTGCTATAACTAGGTAACTGAGAAAATCATATCTATTTCCAATCGCACAGGTAAAAATCTATCGGACGCTTAGACGTGGAATTGTTACTAGTCATTCTTTTGTTAGTAGATTGAAAATCTACTACTGTTTTTCATTTTAAGCCTAAAAACTTCGAATATTTTACTTGTATTGCATTAGCTAAAAACTGTGATTGATCGTAGATGATTATTTTATGAACATTTTGAGGTGTCATGTGGTGATATAGCAGGCATCCTAACAAAAACAGTAATTACACGTTAATTTCAATATGTGAACCATTTTAAATTTGCATACTGCAACAAGAAAACTGAAAAGAATGATATCAATAGTGGTAAAAACTAGGTATCTCAGAACATGTCCTCCATTATTTATGTTGCATTTTGAGTGCTAAAACTGGGTAACTCGACATTTTTTTATCCTTTTATTGTTTTTATCAAAGGTTTAAACCAAAATAGTTCAAAACTTTTTCTTGTAGCAGAAAGAGTAGAAGCTGAATAAGCAATCAATGCAAAAAAAATAACTATTTTAATGGCTCCATACCTTTGGAACAACTGCATGAAAAATTGTAAAATTTTCAAAGTCGTTTTTCTCGAAACTATGATTTTCGAGTTACCTAGTTCTAGCATTAAGGGGACGAATTATTCCTTAAGAGTTATGAATCGGATAATTTTCGGATATATTTCAACGATCGGTAAAAGTGTAGTGCATTCGAAAAGTGAATGGTTGAATGCTTGATGGCTCAGTAACAGCAAAATCGGTCACTAATCTTTCTACCCGAAATTTGGCAACGCGTTATCTTATTCGTACAATTGTACCTGAGACATTGTTTCTTTCTAATATTTATCGAACTAAAATGATCTTAACTATTCAATACTTCAATTAGTTTATCCGTTCGATTAGAAATTGTCTCAAAGAACGGTTGCAGTCGTTTGAAGCGTCTGACACAATGTGGGCGGGTCATGCAAACGGAACAAACTGGGAAACCCGCCGAATAGGAGGAGCTTCATCTGCTAATCTAGGGGCATAAAAGCTGTTTCCTTAGTTATCATTCGTCATTTTCCATGGATCAGTCAAGGACAGTGGAGATGCCACCTCCCAGCTAGGCAGCAGCACACCAACTCAGCGGTGACTCTCGGCTACCGTGGTGGCAGCACCAGGAATCTCACCCACGACAGCAAACGGCCGCATTCAGTATGGGTAAAATCGCATAGCGAGATGAATTCATGCAATGTCTTGCCAAAATCTTCCGTTTTATAAATGGTCTTTTCCAGGATCAGCGAAAATGGTTCCTCAAGAGTTATGATTCGGATAATTAATAGTGACAGACTGAAAGCTTGGTAGTTCAGTAATAGTGAAGTCGGCCACTAATATGTTCTTCCTGGATGAAAACAACGTATTGTCAAAAGAGTTTCACGTTAAACTTTCGTTGAAAAGATCTATCTAACGCCGTTCTATTATCTAATAATTTTATCCGCTCGATGGAAATTCTCTCGTAGAACAGTAATTTAACCATTTCTCTTCAAAACGAAATATCTCTTGAACTAGTCAACATCTTTCCAAGTAACCGAACCAGCTGAATAACAGCTTCTTGAGCTAAAGTTAGCTTAAGAGTGATTTGTTTTACTCTTATACAGCAAAAATGTATGTTGGGTTGTGAATGCGTTCAGCGAAAGCGATCACACAACAACTTTACTCAACACATCAGTCCACCATTTGTATTATCATAACAACAAACATTGTATTATGGAAATATAAAAGTCGGAATCTCGTTCCAGCCTTTGTCCTACGTCAACATTGCGGTTATGTCTCAGACATTACCCACTCCTAGTTTTTTGTCTAGTTTTCCATCTTTGTCCACAGTGCGTCAGATTGAGATTACGAAACGAATCGCCGGCCCTAAGTACGGTGGGTGGCATGGCAGGCAGCGTTGTAGTGGTTTTATCAGGTGACCGTTGTTTGGCGTTTACGGGGCAACTTTCCCGTGTCGGAGAGGTGATAATTACATCTCAAGTTAATTAACAAGTTAATTTGCATATCTGTCCTTTAACTTTGGTGGATGAACGACGAGTATTGCGCATCGTTTGAAGCACGCGGCGGAATCCAGTCTTTGCGGCATTACTGATGCGCCCACAGAATACACCATTCAAATTCCATTGGAGCTAATAGGAAACGAATAAATCAGTATTTGACGATTTACCGAATTATTCTTTCAACAAAATTTCCATACGAAACTAAAAAAAAAACTTCTCATGTTGAACAGAACTATACTGTAGTGGTCTTGTTAATTTCATCAAAAACCTTTCTCCGATCCATTCGCATCCCCCAGAAGCAGAATTTTTAAACATTCAGCTCAGAAATCGCGTCCAATGAGACACAGGGCTGCATGTTATTGGAAGTGACCTAGAAGGGAAACGGCAGGTGAAGGAGACGACGGAATTGTAAATCGTTGTTTAATTGACTTGCTGATAGATTCAAATTACCACAACTTCACTGACTGACTGGTGGTGGTGGCTGTACAATAGGTAGGAACCACGCGCGCGACTATGTGCTTCCGAGAATAGCGAAAGGTTTAATTGCGGACCCGACGCGACGACGGGGCGATGATGAAAGCGCTAGGATTAATTAAGAGCCCTTTGGGCTAGCCTTGCAGCAGAAGAAGGGGGAACGGCAATTGCCATCATGGTGCATCACCACAGCTAGCTTTCAAATATATATAGGTGAGGTGATGTCCCGTCGATTGGGGCGTGGGAAAATTGATTGCTGCATAAGCGAGGCAATAGACGTGGATGGAATTATTTTTTTGAATTAGCGGAAGGCACTTTGAGCTGTTTGTTGATAAGTGGATCATAGTAAAAGCAGCAATTAATCGCATTGTCTTACATGAAAGGGATGATTCACATGAATTTGCCAGTAGGCATAATCGATGGACCTGGACAGTAGGGATTCCAATTTTGGGATCTGTTTGACAATTTTGTTTGACGACATGACTTCAAAATATTCCAGTGTTTGTGCTGAGTGGCAACATAGGTGTAAATCTGAAGCCTTATCCGATTCTTCGACACAGGAATATGGCTCAGGGCCAACTCATCAATCAGTTCATATTGATAGCACCTGGCTATCAGAGCAGAATAATATTACTTATCCCATTACGTGTTACTGAAGTGCTGATTGCACTCCGCACATAAGAGCAAAGATTTCAGCCTGAAAACGGTGCAAAGTCTACACAGTGAGTAAGACTGATGTAGCCTTAGCTCACGAGAGTGGACACCAACACCTGCTCGACCTTCGAGATGGGAACCATCAGTGCAACATACGATGCCGTCTGAAATACTTCTCTGCAGATATCCAGATGTCCACTCCTCCCGAAAATGTCCTATATGGAAAATTACAAGCAATTGTAAGATCACTTGGAGCAAGGACAACTTTGACCCAATTCACCAAAAGTGGAAACAACGAGGTGTGTGTTGAACTGTGGTTCACAGGAGTTTCTTCTAGTAAACCGAGTACCCATAGGCGGTAAGTGCACGAAAGTGCTTATTGTATGAGATGAATGTGTAGTGTAGTGTAGTCAAAGAGAACTTCGAGTGCTGCCGTGGGTGTTTAAGAGAACGTTCCAGACATCGCCATCAAGCACATCCTTTGGAGATGGCCTAATTTTGATCGTTCTCATTTCGCCCTTTTGCCACCACACAAGGCGTCTATAGGTCAATATTGGTCGAACAACAGTTGTGTAAATCCATTTGATGTACTTGGATTTTAGTCCTCAAGTTTTACCAAAGGTTCGCCGGCATTGCCCGAAGGCCATGCAAGCTTTGTTGGTTATGAATTCAATGTGAGGTATCCAAGAAAGCTTGGAGTCAAGAATAGCTCCAACGTACTTTACCTGATTAGTCACACTGTTTGCAGAATCATAGAGACGTAAAGGTCAAACGCCATTAGGGGCTGTCCATAAACCACGTGGTCATTTTTTTGGGACTTTTCAACCCCCCTCCCCGCATGGTCATTTGTCCATACAAAATTTTTAATTTGTCCATACAAAATGATCATTGGCCAAACCACCCCCACCCCCCCCCCCCCCCCCCCATGACCACGTGGTTTATGGACAGCCCCTTATGGTTTCGCCTTTCCGTGAAAAGAACAATAGATTTTTTACTCGGAATAACTGAAAGGCCATATTGGCGACACTACCCTTCAACTACCTGAAAAGCACTTTGCATCAGATCGAAAAGGGTTGTGACACACATACCAATTAACAATGATTAGTAGTCGTCGGCAAAACCATAAGTTGGAAAACCGCTATTATTGAGTTGCCTCAATAGCGTATCTGCTACGAGATTCCGCCAAAGCGGTGACAAGATTCCCCCTTGGGGGCATCCACAAACACTCAATTTCCAAAAAGAGATGTCGGTTTTTGAGCATTTGATGAATCCAATTGGAAATCATTGGAGATATACCATGACCCCGTGCGGCTTCCAATATGGCATCGAAAGGCACCTTGTCAAAGGCACCCTCAATATCTAAGAAAACACCCAAGCTGGATTGCTTTTGAACGAATGCCTTCTCGATATCGTAAACAACTTGTGTAAAAGAGTCACTGTGGACTTTCCAGATTGGTAAGCATGTTGGTTCACATGAAGAGGCACATTGGCCAGATGAACATCACGGATATGATGATCGATAATGCGTTCTAAGCATTTCAGAAGAAAAGAGGCCAAACGGATAGGTCTGAAGCTCTTTGCTTCTTCATACGACGCACGACCCACTTTCGGAATAAGCTTTACAGTAATATTCAACCAGGATTTGGGAATATACCCTGTAGCAAAACTGCAAACAAGTAGTTGTTTCAAAACATGTTTGAAATGATTAAATCCCTTCTGAAGCAAAATATGATAAATCCCATCTGCCCCAGGAGATTTGAATGGAGCAAAGCTATTGAGTGCCCATTCAATCGATTCTAAGGTTATACTCCGAGCCGAAGCTAAAGAATTATAACTACAATAAAAGACATCAGGTTCATCCGAAGATGTAATATTCTTACATCCGGGGAAGTTGTAAAGTGAGGGGATTTTCTAATTTATTTATTTATTGATTTGATAATTCAACTGATCTTATATGATCTTATTGAATACCTTATTCTAAAGTACAATACAATCATATCAATTTTACATATAACAATCAAAAATTAATCATCAACAACGCGCACGAGATACAATCAATGCAACATATATCACAGAAGACATCCATATTCGTACAAAGAATCACTTATCACTTAACAAATAACAGTAGAAAATAGCGGGACATAAATATAGTACCTTCCTTCCGGTACCGGCTTTTTGCGCCAACCCTGCGATAAGCAGAGATGCCAATACCGTAGTTGCGTGCCCGACTAATCCGAGAGAGATCCTCAGGGCAGGTTCTCCAGCCTATCAGATTCAAAAATTCTAACCCCGGATACGTTATGTACTCACTCAAAACCAATGCCAACGAATTCAGCGACCGAAATGTCTCAATTCTCACGACCGATCAAAATAAGCAAAATAAAACTCCCCTTCCCCTAATAAACTCAATACACCGCTAGATTTTCACTGTGAGCTGGTTAGGCCTATATCTATATTCATCGATTCTCATACAGCTTCCGAATCTACATCTAGTGTTCCCTAGGGGTGTGGTTGTGGCTTATACTACAGGTACCTTATACACGTTGCGGCCGTTGATGAACTCCTCCCGATGCTGCGCTCGCGAGGTTTTACTGCTCGCTCAGGTGCGTGATTCAGGTACATGTACGCGGCGACGATCTCATCCGTACGATCAGCACGCGCACGCAGCCTCTCGCGTCGCTCTCCGCTCAAACCCGATCGTAGGTAGTGGCGTCGGAGCGATCGGAACACGATGTTGGATGAGTTCCGAGATCGACCACGTGCTCGTGGGTCGTTCACAAAATGCGGTGTGAGCAGTGACACGGTTCTTTCACGCGGCGTGTAATCGGACGCCGGTTTGATTTCCACCTACTAGGTGGATCACGACGGGATCGCTGCGGATTAAGATACAAAAACCAAAGAAAAGCCACGTGATGTGGCTAAGCCACAAATCGGTTAACACACACCCATGATTAAAAAACCACACAAATATCTACCTTTTTCTTTTTTCTTCCAGCTCCTACCGTAGCCTGCACTTCTGTTACCAATTTTTCGTTTTAATTTCTATATAAAGAACACTCCAGGTTAAATCTTTGATTTACTGTATTGATTAGACAATTTTACCTCAACAGTGGTCACTTAACTACTCGGACCGCTTTTTTATCACCTTTTTACAAACGATTATTAACTTTGATTGGAACTATGGTTTAGCAAACCTTCCACTGTTTCAGTAAAGCAAATCTTCACACAGCCTTAGATTTTTCCACCATGTGCTACTAACTTGGAATTTTTTCTAGGGATCACTTTAAGACACGACTTGTAGGTTTCAGATCAAAACTAGAAATGGACGAGTTTTTAGGCTAAGGAGAGTCAAGTAGTCCGTACGACAGGTAAGTTTAACTACTACGTATACATTCCTTGGCGGAAGTTGATCGTTTTCCTTTTTTATCTCGAAGGTTGTCCTTATTCCTCCAACGAGCTTTTAAACCTGTTCCCGATTGCCTTGCGAGCCAACCTGAAAGCCTCCGATCCAGCCGAACGTCGTCTGTTCCAACTCTTTTTACATTGTTTCCTGAGCTTCGCAAGATCAGAGTTCCACCAAGAGGTTCCTCTTGTGGTCTTCACAGACCGCAGAGGGCAAGCTTCTTCAAAAGCTTCCATGATGAAGGCCGTTGTAGTATCAACAGCATTTGATGGTGAGTCTTATCCATGAAATTTGGCTGCAACCAAATCAGTAAAGATATCCCAGTTGGATGACCGGGGGCTCCAGAAACGCAAAGTTTGCAAGGTAACATTCACATGTAGCGATGGTCAGATAAAGATTCTTCATCTGACACATGCCAATTGGTCAGCTCGTGACAAATTCTGTTAGAGCAAAACGTTATGTCTAAGACTTCCTCTCTAGCAGATACCATGAAGGTTGGGCGGTTGCCTATGTTAAGTAATCCAAGATCTGTTCTACTTAAGGATTCCATCAAACTGGAGCCTCTTAAACTGATGTCTGAGCTGCCCCAGATTATATGGTGAGCATTAGCATCACTACCAACAATTAGCGGAAGGCCTTTTGAAGTGCAGTATGCAATGACTTGCCTCAAAGCATCCGTAAGGGATGGTTCATCATGCGGTAAATAAACCGAACAATAAAAGTATTTCCATCTCTAGTAGTTAGTGTAGCAACGATTGCGATGTTGACAAGCACACATGCTCGAAGCATGACACGTGAGTTTGCCATTTTATTTTTACTGAAAGTAGCAAACACCGGGTTCACAAGGTTTTCTAGATAGAAATTTCCCTTCAAAAAGTAAGGTTCTTGGACTAACGCCACTTGGGCTGTACCATTTTGCATAAGTCTACAAAGCTGGATCGTTGCTGTTCTTTTGTGCTGAAGATTGATCTGAGCTATCCTGACCGTAGCCACTACCCAAACTAGGCAAAATTAAACTCTTAACAATCACAGCACAAAAAAGAACAGCAACAATCAAGCCAGATCGCTTTCGATTTGAGTGCGCCAAAGGCGAGGATGCACAGAATACACTGTGTAAAACGCATAATGCGAACCGGTATAGATGAAAATTTAAACTAATTAATAACATCTTCATAATCCCACCCTTATTCAGCTTCAAGTATGAGATTGAAGAAGGGCAGCTGATTGTCTCGGAGAAACACCGGTTATTGCTCCGGTTAGCACAGTAAGGGCAAATACTGTGGAGGGTGCCCTGGTACTCCACAGGCTCCGTTTGCGCTTAGGTTTTTATAAGACCCCCTAACAATTCATTCCTAGGCACGGTAAGCGTAAAGCCTAAGTTAATGGCACAAATTTCCCGAATGGAGGAGAACGTGCCTCTAGAGCCGACCTACTGAAGCGTAAAGCCGCATAACACCTTGAATTAGGGGTCACCTGATTAGTGGACTCCTACCACTGGAACAGGTGGTCCGTAGTGCTATTCTTAGCCAGTTGAACTAACCACTACCGACACTACACAGCTATCTAGGCTGATCGGGAAAAGAAGTTAATATTGGTGATCAACTTCATACGGGCCCGAAAAGCCGCAAAACCATACTCGACGGTGTACTGCTATTCTTCTTAAAAACTACGTAATATACACACACGTTGAAAAAAGCTTAGACTCAAGACTAGTTTCGTTACGTATAAATGGTACTATAACTCCATACATAACTCCATACCATGCAACAACTACGCTTAGCTGATGTCTGGGAGGTACTACATGGTAACAGAGTAGAACACACCTACATCTGTCACAATTCAGCATCCCGTATAGACAGAATCTATACTAGCTCAAATTTGTTCGTCCCCACATACGAACAGCGATTACACATGCGTGTTCATTCACGGAGCATTTAGCGGTTACGGCAAGACTTTGTTTACCTACTATGGGTAGAAAGAGGATTTTGGAGCTTGCGTCCAAATGTCCTGAGTTCGAGCCCAAGTACCACCCTTGTCACAGAAGAGTCACGGCGGCGCAGGTTTTTGTTGCGCAGAAGTCGCTGTGACTCACTTCTAACAAATAAATACCAACTAGCTAGAAGTAAGTCACAGTGACGTCTGCGCAACAAAAACCTGCGCTGCCGTGACTCTTCAGTGACAAGTGTGTTACTTGGGAGGTTAAATGGAGCTACTGGACACGCCATTGTAGAAATTACACCTCAAAGCTGGATTGTTGGATATCTTTCGTAAAGCCAAGGCTTCAGTCGTTTTTCCGAGAAAACAAATCTAGAGAAATGTCCGCAGAATTCTACAACCACCATCAACATCTATACTCTCAACTTCGTGCTGCTTACAACAACTACCATGGCAGCCCGGCAACACTAACTGAGATCAACAAAATCAAACAATCCAAAGAATCAATGAACTTTATCTCGCTGGGGAACCACTATCAGTATTTCAGTTAGGAGACAGAAGACGAAAACGCACACGGCAATGTCATCGAAGATCCAGCTGCTGTGCAAGAGCACATAGTCAACTACTTCAAAGCCCTATACGCTGATACAAACATGGTAAGAGAGCATGAACCCTTTCTGTGTGAACGACGAATCGCTCCAGATAGCCTCAAAAATAACACATCGATTGACCCTATCACCACCAAAAGAAATCTTCTCGGCGATCAAAGACAGTAGCAGCTCGTAAATCGCCCGGCCCCGATGGGACTCCGAGAGAATTCTATCTGCGATCGCAGATGTGGGCTACACTAGTACACTACACCCCATAACAAAGTGGATGTGCGCTAGGCACAGACATACGATAGTGTGAAAATCTTAGGAGTTCTGTTTACAAAATCAATCCGACGGATGATCATGTTGAATTGGAACACACTAATAGCGAAGATGGCCCAACAAATCTGGTTGCACAAAATGAGACTTCTAACAAAAAGTGCTTTTGATGAATACCTTTACTCCGGCATTGCCGCGGCTGTTCAAAATGTTCCACATGCCTTCTCTCTGCTTCACAACTTACCGTTACTCCTGACACAGTGCTTTCAGCGTTGGTGAGTTTGAAATCTTCGACAGGATGTGGCCCGGATAATATTCCATCCGTGGTATTGAAGCGTTGTGCGAGCGCACTCGCAGCACCACCAGCTACGGTTTTCGATCTTTCACTATCCACAGGCGTGTTTCCTGATTGCTGGAAGGACTCTTATGTATTCCCCATCCATAAAAAAAGTTGTAAACAAACAGTATCTAACTATAGGGGAATCGCTGCTTTGAGTGCTACGTCCAAGCTATTTGAAACCGTTGTCCTGGGACATTTGACCCAATCCTTCAGCCAGCATGTTTCGCCCAATCAACACGAGTTCATGGCCAAACGGTCTACAAGCACTAACTTGGTAACATTCACTTCATTTATCACGCAAGAAATTGAAAAGGGGAACCAAGTTGATGCGATATATACTGATCTCTCTGCGGCATTCGATAAAATGAATCACGAAATCCCTCTTGCCAAGTTCGACAAGCTAGGCATTAAGAACAACGTACTTGCCTGGTTACGTTCGTATCTAGTTGGTCGCACAATGTCCGTCAATATAGGTGATCACGAATCATCTTCCCTTACCCTTACCGTGGTGTTCCTCAGGGCAGCCATCTAGGTCCGTTCTTGTTCCTTCTGTACATGAACGACGTCAACTTTACCTTGGAATGCTTCAATCTATCATATGCTGATGACCTGAAGCTTTACTACGTTATCCACGGACCTCGGGAAACCAGTTATCTTCAGCAACAACTTGAAGCATTCGCTGACTGTGTTGAATGTAACGAAATGCTCAGTCATATCGTTTGGACGAAAACGAACACTTTTACATCATGACTACTGCCTGGATGACACCTATTTGAAGCGGCAAACTACTGTAAAGCATCTGGGTGTTATGATGGATGCTAAACTTGATTTCAAGGATTATGTCGCTTATATCGTTTCTAAGGCATCCTCACAGT
This sequence comes from Aedes albopictus, assembly GCF_035046485.1. NCBI lineage: Eukaryota > Metazoa > Arthropoda > Insecta > Diptera > Culicidae > Aedes > Aedes albopictus. Next base: position 100,806,535 of record NC_085138.1, on the reverse strand, counting down.
TGGGCTTTGTATTTAGGTTTGCAAAAAAGTTCAAAGATGTATACTGTCTGAAGTCATTTTATTTTTCGTTGGTTCGACCGATCCCTGAATATTGTTCTGTTGTATGGGCCCCTTGTTACCAGAACGAAATTTTGCATATTGAGGCTATTCAGCGCAAATTTATCCGCTTTGCGCTACGGCACCTAGGTTGGCAGGATCCTTACAATCTCCCTAGCTACGAAAGTCGTTGTAAGTTGATTCCTCTTGAGCTACGTCAAACTAGAAGAAGTGTTGCGAAAGCTTGCTTCATAGCCGACCTATTACAAGGTGATGTTAGTTGTGCTTCTCTTCTTGAACAAGTTGGAATTCATGTCCCTAGTCGTTTTCACAATTTTCTGTACATTCGTCCCGCTACAACTAATTATGGACAAAATGAGCCTTTACAGAGTATGTGCCGCGTTTTTAATCAATGTAATGATGTTTTCGACTTAAGTGTTTCTCGTGTAGTAAATAAGAATAAATTTAAGAATGTATTGTGTTAGAGTAAGATGGGCGTACATGTCATTGGGGTTTGTATTTTAACCTGTTGACTAGGCCTGTCCAGCTTTTCAAAAATGTTCTCTGATTCTCAAGTCCACCCCCATATTTTGATTGGCATCCTAAAAGAAGTAACTGGTCAAAATTTCAGCCAAATCCGTTGAAATTAAGAGGTGCATCAAATCACTTTTGTGTTTTTCGACTATTTTTGAACTTCAAAAAATCATAACTACTCTAAAACATGTCAAAACTTAATTCTTTCGGCAGAAATTGAAAGCTATACTTGTCTGCTACAACTTCTCCGAACAACGTGTGCCAATAAAATTGAAGGAAACATGTGTAATTATCACATTTGTAATCAGAAAAACCTTAAAAAGTTGATTTTTTGATAGATTTTGTTCTGGAACACCCTAATATACTTGAAAAGTTGGATTTTTCAAAACGGCATCATATTTTCCAATGTTTTTTGGTTATTTGCTTCTTTGACACCAATGCTGTAGGAGTTGAGCAAAAATTACTAAAATTCGTGAAAGTCAAATGTGGCCTAAAAACTAGCTTTTTGGAGGCAATCACGTTGTAGCACGAAAGTCAAATGTGGCCTAAAAACTAGCTTTTTGGAGGCAATCACGTTGTAGCACGAAATTGTACTGAACGAAGTAGCTTTGCTTCCTAGTAGTTTGCCTTGGCTACCCCCTACCACGGGTGATAACAAACAAGCGCGATGACAGGTGTTGGCTATCATATCAGTGCTGACGCGATGCCACTTTTTGCGCGCCAAAGCATGATTGCACCCGAAAAGCTAGTTTTTAGGCCACATTCGGCTTTCACGAATTTTAGTAATTTTTGCTCAACTCCTACAGCATTGGTGCCAAGGAAGCAAATAACTAAAAAACATTGGAGAATATGATGCCGTTTTAAAAAATCCAACTTATTAAGTATATTAGGGTGTTCCAGAACAAAATCTATCAAAAAATCCACTTTTTAAAGTTTTTCTGATTACAAATGTGATAATTAAACATGTTTCCTTCAATTTTATTGGCACACGTTGTTCGGAGAAGTTGTAGCAGACAAGTACAGCTTTTTTGAAGTTCAAAAATAGTCGAAAAACACAAAATTGATTTGATGCACCTCTTAATTTCAACGGATTTGGCTGAAATTTTGACCAGTTACTTCTTTTAGGATGCCAATCAAAATATGGGGGTGGACTTGAGAATCAGAGAACATTTTTGAAAAGCTGGACAGGCCTACTGTTGACGAATAAATAAATAATAATATTAATAATATGATCAAAAATGTGGTATATCGCATCGATTTTGCCAATGTACAAACTCCATATAGCGAAGGTCATGTCGCTCATCGGCAGCTTCTTGTGGCAAGTGACAAAGATTGCTATTGATCAGTTAGCGCTTCCTTTGGATAAAGGTGGGCTAAACCTTCATTTGCCGATCTTCAAATGCAGCTCACTTCTTATCAACATACATCTATGCGAAATTGATTCTCTGCCATTTTATCGAAGTTTTATGGATGCAATACAAAACCCACCAAACCTGTTCACGATCCCGATCGATTGCCCGTGCTTAAAGCTAATCTGCCAAGAAATTGCTATATTCTTCCGTATGTGCTGGAATCTTCGACATCTGCAACGCTTCATCGTCGGCTCGTGAGTCGAATAGAACATCCGAAGGTAATGCAAGAATCACCCAACTACAACTGGAGACAGATTTGGCTCAATTCACGTCAATTGAGTTCGTCAGAAAGGAGCACCTCTATATTCTGATTAACAGAAAGGCTGTACACGCTAAGCTGTTGCATCGTATGAATTATCACTTTGAAATTTTGAGGCAGATATCCAACATGGCTGCCGATGCCGATGACGCCGTCATTGTCGTTTGAAACCAGAACCAGTCAGTTTGAAGCCAGAAATTGTCGTTTGAAACAAACAGACAGGTTGGCTGTATCTACCTTTAGAAATTACCATAAATCAACAAACTTCATAGATTGTTCTGATCCAATAATTAGTTGTTTCTAACTAACCCTACAGTTTACATTTACTAAAGATTGGTTTGTTTCGATGCCACCAATAAATCAAGATATCAGTTTGATTCAACCGACTCGGCAGTAAATTTAAACTAATGTGGCATTTGGAGAAAAAACAACAACTAATTTGGTTTGTAAGCAAGCCGAGATTTTAGTTTGTTTAATTTTCCGCCATACCATCACATAATCGACTAAGACAAAACACGTTTGTTCTGCGTTTCCTCATTTTTTCAAAAACTATTTTGTTCACATTGTGCCAAAACCACCCCAAGTTATTGCTTAAAGGTAAGTGAAATATATTTTGTTTGATGCAAGGATAAAAGATGGTAATTAATTGAACCTATATCTATTTTAGCATTTCATCGTTATTCGTTAGCCCTACCAGAAACCAGCTATCGACGGAGTCAGGCTCAAATTCGCAGTCTTGAGGTTTCGATAGCTTCAGCCTTCACAAGACAACTGGAGCGATGTATGGAAAGCTCAAGTGCCGTATTATTTTGCGGTCCTCCATCGTTCTACCAGGAACCTTCATGACACCATTATGGTGCCCGAGGAGGCAGCGCATCGAAGGAGTGATGGTTGAGAGATGATGTTTATATGTTTAGCAAAAATAAAAGATGTTTTAACTAATAGTTTATTCATATTGCGCAATAATAATTTTGATTGAAAAGGAGTGGAGGAGGAGGTTGATGAAGGGGAAGGCGCGGGGATGGGTTGAACGCACGGTTGAACGGGTTTGTTATTTCAACTAATTATTTGGTTTGTTATAAACGGCCATATAACGGGCATTATGATTTGAATCAAACTACCATTTGTTTGAAACAAACTGGATTTGGCAGTTAAAACAACAAACAAAATGTTTGTTTTCTTGATTGCCAAAATGAAACAAGCGACCGATGGTTATTTTCAAACGGACGTTAGTAGAATTTACCCGCTAAGTTGCCAGATAAATAACCTAATATTTTGGTTAGAAACAACTGCTCGGGCAGTTTTTACCAATCTTTCGTTTGTGCCAAATTCAACCTAAGAATCCGGTTGAATTAAACTGAAATTTGTTTGTATTTGCCAATTATTTCCTCCGTGTTTGTAATGAATAACTTTATATATAGCAAAAACTTGACAAAATAAACCATTTTATTAAAACAAAGTCGGCCATTGTGAAGGCCATCTTGGAATTCTAACAAGCTTGCCCTTAAAAGTGCCATATTTCTTGGCAATAGAAGTCCACTGATATATCCCGCACATAATACTTCACTCAACAGCAGATAAGTAACTAACACAGTCGCTAAGTAAGCAGCAGAATCAAATCTTCGGAAATCCTCTTACATCTATGTGTCTCGAAAAGTTCCGAATTCCGACGACCAGTTCCAAACTGTCCAAACGATGATGTTTTTCGCCTTAAGCTCTCGGTGCACTTGACTGGCTGGGCAAAACAAAAACTTTTCCTCCAGTCAGTGGAACTGACGAAGATCAAAGCAAATCGCGTGCCTGGCAGTACAGGGTGCGGCAGCAAAAAATGCGAAAAGTTCAAGGCACTATTACACGCTAAATATGGGATATATATGACTATTTTTTCATGACAGTGTATCAGTCAATGTCTATATTCTAGCACTGAAAAATAAAAATGAACACATTTGATGTTTAACATGTGATAATGTAGGCCTAATAAGCGGATATCAATAAACTGCGCGCCCATTGGTCATTAAACAAAATGACTATAACAGTAACAAAATTAGCTCAAATTCGATGAACAACCAGACCACACTGATCCAGAGCCATGTAGTTTCACATACCAGATGAAATAAGTACATATATTTGATGATATTGTAGAGAAAATCAAATTTTTTGTTTTATCAGATGCGAAATTTAGCGACCTGTGCGATTTTCTGCGGTTTGAAAATTCTGGTTGTCTTCATCTTCAGGCGCCGCCCTGTAAAGGTTAGTGACCAAAATGGGATTTTTTTTAATTAACTTTTCAGAAAACTAGCCTATTATAGATCATGGAACGTTGAAACATAGATTGGTTAATGTCAAATGGACGAAAATGAGGTTTGAAGTTGAAAAACACTTTCGCATTTTTTCCTGCCGCATACTGTATAAGTTCTTTCTCTCTGCTCTGAAATGTGTTGAGTTGAAGTTTCTTTTTTTTGCGTGACACAGAGGAACGTCTGCCTGGTGGGGCGATGGGCACCGAAGGGAAACTTTGTCGACAAGCAAGCACACAAACTTACGACGAAAACTGCAAACTGGATTTGTGCACTTCACTTTTGCGGGGGTGTGACATAAATAAGTTTGGCTTGTTATTTGGGGGTGGAAGGACGAACCCTGCTGGTGAAAGGTAAACCGATTGGAAGAAAGTTTCGCTCCGGAAGGTGACGTTAATATAAATAAATGCGCAGGGAAAGTGCAGCAGCGGGGTTTGTAAATCTGTGAACAGTACCAGTTTTCGGATGTAAATTATAACACCGAAAGTAAGATTTACGACTGGGAACGAGAAAAATGCGCAGTTCAAAGTCAGAAGAGGCAAAAGGGGGTAGTTTTTCCACGTCTGGACCCGCGAAGATAAGCCAGTTGCGAGAGGTGTGTGAGCTCTTAAATTTCTCATCACGTGCGGGAGCCAGGAAGATTCTTGACTATGGAATGTTGCCCTAGACTACTGGAATAGTAATGATAAAAAGGACGACGCTTTGATACGGTGGCGATGGTGGCTAGAACGCTGTGAAGACGATGTGGCAATTCAAGGCTCTGTTGGCCCTAGCGTGGATGAATCTACGAAAGTTTTACGATGCCATCGAGCACTGGGATGCTGGAAAGTGTTTTTTTTTTCGTTCTCTCGTTGCCAGTTAGTCGGTGTTTGTGAGTGTTTGAGATGATTTAGACATCTGTGCCGGTGCCAGATGACCTGGGTGGCCATAATTTATGGCTTGTTAAGCTACTAGTACACAGGGTGAAATATTTGTCCAAAAAGAAATCAATGCTCAAACATCTTGTTTGACTCGATCGAATTTTCATTAGTGTCAAACTGATGTTGTTTCTTGAGTTCTTTCCTTGTCAAATATTTGACCCTGTGTACTACAGGCCTTAGTAAAACTGGGTACCGTTTTTGCGATGTGGTTACTTGAGGCACAAACAGGAGTTCGTAAATTTGTGCTGAATTGTGCTTTTTATGCTTTGTAATCATGATATCGACTTTTTTGTCTACATAGTGGGCAATGACTGAATGATTTAACCGATAACAAAGTACACTCATTGCACAAGTATGGGTCACTCAAGAAGCAACTATTTCATAATATAAATCGTTTTTTGTACAAAAAATGGCATTTTCATTATACATATTCATTTTATATTCTAATCGCTTGAAACTGCTTTTGATTGTTTTACATAAAATTCTGCTTGTATAATTCGCTTTAGATGGTGAAAATTACTGAAATGTTTTCAAATAATCAAAACCACAATAATGGGTCAAAATTTGCTATGTATCAATTATGGGCCAATTTATTAGGGCTCATACTAGGGCTCATATGAATGAACCTCGTTCGCGAGAACAGGTCTTGCTTTTGGGCATTTAAGCCAGAAACCTCCCGGAGAGCCCATAAAGAGGGTTCCAAGGTATTACAGGACTGCAAAACGGTGAGTCGATAAGGAGAGCGTCCAATATAGCTCTGGTCCTCATAAGTTCCTACCTCATGCTTCCACGGGTCAAGCGATGACAAAGACCGCCAGCTAAGAGTTGTGTGCTCAGCTGGTAGTGCAGTCTGGGCACTGTTGTCCTTCTGACTTCAGCTAGATTGAGGAGGTACGATCCGAGCGTCTGTTCACCAAATAGGTGCGGCTCAAACAGCGTCTGTTCTGGCATCAAGCGGCTGAGTAAGAAACGCTGCACCACGCCCAGCTAGATCCAAGGTGGTAGCCCCATCAGTGTGGTCGTCCTAGTGTTGGTTGGAACGTTAAACAGAACTGGCATGATGGACCTCCGGCGAGCCAGGAGTGTTGGCGTAGGCCCAATAAGCCACCCGTAAAAATCCCCATTGCGAATAACATAGGAGAAAATACGACATGATACAATCGGTCAAGACCCACGCGACGAAATAAGGACTACGATTGGAAACTTGGAACATGGAATTGCAAGTCACTAGGTTTTGCAGGATGTGACAGGATAATCTAGGGCCCATATAGCCGAGGCGGTAAACGCACGGGTATTCAGCATGACCATGCTGAGGGTGACGGGTTCGATTCCCGGTCGGTCCAGGATCTTTTCGTAAAGGAAATTTCCTTGACTTCCTTGGGCATAGAGTATCTTCGTGCCTGCCACACGATAAACACATGCAAAATGGTCATTGGCAGAGGAAGCTCTCAGTTAATAACTGTGGAAGTGCTCATAGAACACTAAGCTGAGAAGCAGGCTTTGTCCCTGTGAGGACGTTACGCCAAGAAGAGGAAGAGGAGAGGAGGACAGGATAATCTACGACGAACTACATCCCCGCAACTTCGACATCGTGGCGTTGCAATAACTTTGTTGGACTGGACAGAAAGTGTGGAAAAGCGGGCATCGAGCGGCTACCTTCTACCAAAGCTGTGGCACCACCAATGAACTGGGAACAGGATTTATAGTGTTAGGCAAAATGCGACAACGTGTGATCGGGTGGCAGCCGATCAACGCAAGGATGTGCATGTTGAGAGTTAAGGGCCGTTTCTTCAACTACAGCATCATCAACGTCCACTGCCCACGCGAAGGGAGACCGGATGACGAGAAAGAAGCGTTCTACGCACAGGTAGAGCAAACATACGATGGTTGTTCGCCGCGTGACGTGAAAATCGTTGTCGGCGACATGAACGCGCAGGTTGGAAGGGAGGAAATGTACAGACCGGTACTCGGGCAGCCTCCCGTGGTATGGTAGTCCGAAGCACCTTCTTCCCCCGCAAAGATATCCACAAAGCCACCTGGAGATCACCCGGCCATCAAACAGAAAACCAAATCGACCACGTTCTAATCGGCAGTAAATTCTTCTCGGATATAACCAACGTCCGCACATACCGCAGTGCGAAAATAGATTCGGATCACTACTTAGTCGCTGTATGCATGCGCTCAAAACTTTCGACAGTTATCACCACGCGTCGAAGTCGAACGCCGCGACTCAACATCGAGCAACTTCGTAATGTAGAAGTGGCTCAAGACTACGCGCAGCAGTTAGCAGTGGCCTTACCAACGGAAGAGCAGCTTGGCACAGCTACACTTGAAGATGGCTGGAGGGACATCCGATCCGCCATAGGTGTACATCGGCTACAGCACTAGGCTTCGCGACTCCGAATCACAGAAACGACTGGTACGACGGCGAATGTGAACGGTTGAAAAACGAGAAGAATGCAGCATGGGCGAGAATGCTGCAACACCGTACGAGAGCGAATGAGGCACGTTACAAACAGGCGCGGAACAGGCAGCACTCAGTCTTTCGGATGAAAAAGCGCCAGCAGGAAGAACGAGATCGCGAAGCGATGGAAGAGCTGTACCGCGCTAAGGACACACCAAAGTTCTACGAGAAGCTGAACCGCTCGCGCAGAGGCTTTGTGCCGCAAGCTGACATGTGCCGAGATAATCACGGGAATATTCTCACGAGCGAGCGTGAGGTGGTCGAGAGGTGGCGGCAGCATTACGATGAGCACCTCAATGGTGACGTTGCAAGTACCGAAGGTGGCGTGGTAACAGATCTTGAAGTATGTGCACAGGACGGAAGACTTCCGGCCCCTGACCTCCAAGAGATTGAGGAAGAGGTTGGCCGGTTGATAAATAACAAAGCCGCTGGAGCAGATCAACTACCAAGCAAGCTTCTAAAATACGGTGGAGAAACACTGGTGAGAGCACTACACTGGGTCATTACCAAGATTTGGGAGGAGGAAGTATTACCGGAGGAATGGATGGAAGGTATCGTGTGTCCCATCTACAAAAAGGGCGACAAGTTGGATTGCGGGAACTACCGCGCGATCACACTACTGAGCGCTGCCTATGAGATACTCTCTCAAATTTTATGCCGCCGTCTATCACCGATTGCAAGAGAGTTCGTGGGGCAATACCAGGCTGGATTCATGGGTGAACGCGCTACAACGGACCAGATGTTCGCCATCCGCCAGGTGTTGCAGAAATGCCGCGAATACAACGTGCCCACACATCACTTGTTCATCGATTTCAAATCGGCGTATGATACAATCGACCGAGAACAGCTATGGCAGATTATGCACGAATACGGATTCCCGGATAAACTGATACAATTGATCAAGGCGACGATGGATCGAGTGATGTGCGTAGTTCGAGTATCAGGGACACTCTCGAGTCCCTTCGAATCTCGCAGAGGGTTACGGCATGGCAAGGTGATGGTCTTTCGTGCTTGCTGTTCAACATTGCTTTAGAGGGTGTAATAAGGAGAGCGGGGATAAACACGAGTGGGACGATTTTCACGAAATCCGTTCAGCTGCTTGGTTTCGCCGATGATATTGATATTATTGCTCGTAAATTTTAGACGATGGGGGAAACGTCCATCCGACTAAAGAGTGAAGCCTGGCGAATCGGATTAGTCATTAATGTGTCGAAGACAAAGTACATGATGGCAAAGGGCTCCAGGGAGGAATCACCGCGCCCGCCACTCCGAATTCATATCGACGGTGATGAAATCGAGGCGGTCGAAGAATTCGTGTACTTGGGCTCACTGGTGACCGCCGAGACCGACACCAGCAGAGAAATTCAGAGGCGCATTGTGGCAGGAAATCGTGCTTACTTTGGACTCCGCAGAACTCTACGCTCGAAAAAAGTTCGCCGTAATACGAAGTTAACTATCTACAAAACGCTGATTAGACCGGCCGTCCTCTATGGGCACGAAACATGGACCCTATGTGCAGAGGACCAACGCGCCCTTGGAGTTTTCGAAAGGAAGGTGTTGCGTACCATCTATGGCGGATTGCAGATGGAAGACGGAACTTGGAGAAGGCGAATGAACCACGAGCTGCATCAGTTGCTGAGAGAACCAACCATCGTCCATACCGCGAAAATCGGGAGGCTACGGTGGGCGGGTCACGTCATCAGGATGTCGGATAGCAACCCGACTAAAATGGTTCTCGAGAGTCATCCGACTGGTACACGAAGACGTGGAGCGCAGCGAGCTAGGTGGGTCGACCAAGTGGAGGACGATCTGCGGACCCTACGCAGAGTGCGGAACTGGAGACAAACAGCCATGGACAGAGTGGAATGGAGGCGGCTACTATGTACAGCAGAGGCCACCCCGGCGTTAGCCTGATCGGTAAGGTAAGTAAGGTACTACAGGGGCGTTCCAAGGGCGTTCCATCAGGTTACGTTAGCTATTTAAGGACAAACGCCACCCCCCCCCAACCCCCACCCCCCACTCGAAGTAAGCTTCAAACAACAGTGCACTTTTCATTTTGCCCTTCCTCACTTGTAAAAAAGCTTCAAATAAGAAGATCAGGTGCGATGATTTTGTTTAAGAAGAGATTTGTGCGCATAAAATCGTGAGTAGGTGCCAAAGTCGGTCATTGTGGCGGCCATTTTGGGATTCTAACAAGTCTGCTTGAAATATTTCTAATGGAATGCTTGAAAATATTCCTGGAGATAGTCTCAGTAGAATTCCAAGAGAGGCGTCTGAATAGTGCTGTCAAGGTAAAATCAGTGCTGGATACTCAAGATTTGCAAATCTCTGTGCCCCTTGGCCTCTCAATATGGGGACCATAACCCCCATGAGAATGACTTCAAATGACAGGAGTTCAGCAACAACTCTTCTAAAGATTCAGCCAAAAAGTATTTTAGAATTTCTTCCTTTCCTCATACTGCTCCATAATTACCTCCCGGGATACCATCAGATCACTGGCGTAGCCACGGGGGGTTTTAGGGTTAAACAAAACCCCCCCTTCCCAAGAGCCAAGATTTGTGGAACAAATTTTCAGTATAAAGCGATTTGCGACGAAAAAATTTTTCGGCTGCGCCGCTATTTTCAAACTACGAATACAATTGCTCATTACTGCTTATAAAATGTTAGTTTCAATCCAAAAAAGGTATCATTGACCGTTGAAAACCCCTTCCAGAGACAATTTCTGGCTACGCCACTGCATCAGATATACCTTTAGGGATTCTTTCAGGATTTATTAAATTTTTTAGAAGATTCTCGCAGGATTTCCTAGAATGATTCAAGCAAGGTTTGTGCAGAAATTCTACCAGGGATTCGATAAGCGATTATTTTGGAAATCTCTCAAGAATTCAACAAATGTCTTCAAGGATTATCAATGAGTTCTTCCAAAGATTTTTTCAATAGATACAATTCCAGGAAAAAAATACAGAGATTTGAAGATAAGTTCAGATATTTATTCAAAAATTCCTCTTGGAGTTTCCGATGAAAATGCAGATTCCTTTTCTTTAAGCTGTTTCAGGAATTATTTATAGAATTTCTCAAGAATTTCCTTAAGTCTTGTTCCATATATTTAGAGATTCCCTCAGGCATTTATTTAGAATTTACACTAGAAAACTCTCAAGAAGTTTCGCCAGAAGTTCCTCCAGGAATACCTGGAGATTTTTTGAGGCTTGTTGAGACCTTGATTCAGGTGTTCTTTCCTTATTTTCTTATACCTGCAGAGGGTTCATCTGTTCTTCCAAGTATTCTTTCATCAATTCTTTCAGAAAAGTCATATTTTCAAAAAAAAAAAAAAATAAAAATAAACATTCATAAGTTCTCTAATTTTTTTTCCAGGATGTGTTTTGCTTCTTCCGGATTTCCTTCAGGATTTTTTCTTCAGTAATTTTTATGCAATTATCCCTGAAGAAATTGCACATAAAATTCTTCTATTAATTCCTCCAAAGATATTTCCATGAGTTTTTCTTAGGATTCCTTTAAAACTTCCTCTAGGGTTCCTTTTGAAATTTATTGGATTTATACAAGAAATCCACCAGTAGCATTATCTGCAATTTCTACAGGAACTTTGGCACACATTTTTGAGAGATTCATTTGAATTTTTTTTCTACGGATATCAGCAATATCTCAAGCAATTCTTCCTTGAAATAACTTTCAGAGTTCCTCAAGAACTTTCTCATGATTTTTTTTTTCAGGAATTAGGGAAGTATTTCAAGAAGTTTCTTCAAGTACTTTGCCAAGATTTTTGTCAAAGAATCGCTCTAAAAAATTTCAAGAATTTCTTCTTGGATCCTCCAAAGTTATAAAAGAGACAACCCAGCCAAGGGCTGAAAGTCTCCATAATAAATACAAATCAAACAAGCAATGAATCAATCAATCTTTCAAGAATTCTTTCAGGCATATTTTGTGCAATTTCAGCTACAGCAGCAGTTCCAAAATAAAATAGTGTAGGAATTTCTGCAGCAATCTTAGAAAGATTTTCACATGGTCTTCTTAAGGGGGGGCCTTGGAAGAATTCTCGAAAAAAAAAATATCTTAAGAATCTCTGTTGCTTTTTAAGAGAGTTTTTGTTGAATTTCTGCAAAACTCCATGAAAGAACTGTTGATGAAATCCCGCACTGAAATACATAAAGACATTTCTTAAACTCTGAAGAAGTTCCTGAAGATATTTTTGAATGAATCCCTGACATATTACACTGATTTGCAGAATTTTTGAACTCGGTAAGCTGATGATCATTTCTGGTGTAGAATCATGCCCTGAGTTCGAAAACGCGAAGTAAGAAAAATTACAGTAGAGTGGATTTTTTTTCGACTTTCCATACACGCAGAAAAATAAATTGTAAACACAATTACATTCTAGTTCAAATCAACCGATTTTTCAGTTTACTATAGCGATAAACTGATTTCTAGTTCAAACTGAATTATTCTATTGTTTGATAATACAAATATTTTCGTTTGTCGAAATTTTCGACAGTCTGTTAAAACAAACAGAGATATGGTATTTTCAACATGAAATAATGGATTGATTCAAACGACTGCACTTTTGCCATAAACAATCCCGGAATGTGATTGTGTTGGTGACGGCAGCAACTGCGGCAGCTCGGAAATCTACTTTTCGACCGTCGGTAAGCGGATGGGGAGGAGAACAACTAAAAACAGACAAAAAAAGGCGAAACCGATAAACCTTTTGTGGATGCTGTCGTGAGTACCTGCGCGTTATCCATCACGGCCAAAGCTGCTTTTGGAAGTTGGCGTGATGGATTTGCTACACCTTCTTCATTGTGGCGATGTTGGGGTAAACATTTTATAGCTGTGTGAGTGCTTTCGGACCATGTTTATGGTTTTTATATTGTTGAAACAAATGAATTTTTTGACATTATATGAAATGATGGTACTCGGTTGTTTTTATCGATAAACTCTAAATGAAAACAATTAAATATAACCTTGGAATAAGTAAATTCTCAGTTTGAAAATCAACCATGCGTTTTATTGTTTTAAACAAGCGCCATTTTTCTGCGTGTACAATGTTGATGATTTGAAATCGATTTTTGTTCTACTTTTAAACAAAGTCGCTCACTTCACACATATCATTACCGGTAATCAATGCTCCGATTTAGCTGATTTTTTTTACTGTAACTCGCCTCCATATGGCATGTCAAATAAACAATGAGAAAGAATTCTTAAATTGTGAAAATTGAAAATAAAATACATTTCTTATATATTTTTGGAAATTTAGCTAGAATTTATGGGGAAACACATGGAGAAATATCTGGAGGATATCCTGAAGAAATCTCTATAGGAACTTCTGGATAAAATACTGCAGGCTTCTCTGGATGAATATCTTCAAAAGTTCCTAGACAAATTCTGGCAGAATTTCCAATGCAATTCTTGGAGCAATTCCGGAACAACTCTCTGGTGCGCTTCCTGAAAGAATCTTACGAAAGAATCTTTAAAAGAATTTCTTTTAAATAATTTAAAAGCCATTACTTACTGTAGACATTTGTAGAAGAATTCCTGCAAGGATTTCCTAAACGAATCCTTAGAAAAAGTTCGGAAGTAATCCCTGGCGGAGTTTCAGGAGATGACATGGAAATTGTCATAAAGTATTCCAGCAGAAATGTCTGGAGAAATTTTCAATGGGAATTCTGAAGGAAACCTTCTGAAAACATTCATGGAGCAATTTTGAAAGCAATTTATAGGTGATTTTTTGATGTAATCCCTGGACAAATTTCTGGAGACGTTTCCAGAGTAATTTCTTAAAAAAATCCTGAAGGAATTTCTGAAGAAAACTTTGAAGAAGTTACAAAAGGAGTCCGTGGAAGATGTTCTAGCGAAATCCGTAGGCGCTCATACTGGTAGGAGTTTTATGTTTTTTTTTTTTTTAACTCAAGATCCGGTTACTCAGTGAGTAACATGGAGTAACCTCGATGACATCACTGCCTCTGAAGGAGCCCCAGCAAAAAATCATGGAATAATTTTTTAAGGAAATGCGAATTTATTCAGTGATTCCTTGAAGCATTCCTAGATAAAGCTAACAGGAGCCAAAAACTACGAATGAGCAAGTTCTTCGTTTGTCGGATTCGTGATTTCGTACTTGATACAACTCCATTTGTACTGTTACAGCATAGTGGTACGGGGCCGTTCATAAACCACGTAGACTTTTTGGGGGGACGGGGGGGGGTCTGGCCAAAGTCTACGATCCATACAAATTTCAAAATTTTTGTACGGACAAAAGTCTACGAGGGGGGAGGGGGGGTCTGAGATGGCCAAATTTTGGTCTACGTGGTTTATGAATAGCCCCTACGAATGGACCTACATTATAAGCAAATTGCTTTCAATCTACGAAAACTGGTTCAACGAAACATATTCGTTGAGCTCTTACGAAAGTTTATTTGAAAGAAAAGCTAAATAAGTTATCACGAACGCATTAGTTATTTATTGCATTCTTGGCCTAGTAGGTACGTTTTTATATTTCTGCGGAAAATAAAATTACCAGCATTCTTTTAGATCTAAACAACCATTTGCGTAATGTATCACGATTAACACCTCACACACCCTCGAACGGATTTGATTCGATAATCCAATTAATCCCATTCCATTACAGGGGAAGCTCATCTAATTTCCCTTTTCGCAGAATATGTCAACCATCAATCAACATCGACTTCATCAGGTAAATCAAAAGTTATCGCCTTTGTTGGAGCTCTGTTTATTCTACATCAGAGAGCCACGTCTATGTATACCTTGTAAGCGCATGTTGTAGCTCGTTTGATTGACAAGAGGGAGGCACAGCGCGACTTGTAGTTACCTAGTTGTACACCATACCCCTTCCATCCAAACACCGCCACCATCCTCGCAACTTTGCATTGGCTTCAATCAATTCCCACAGTTAGTGAAATTGTATCGTTTTAATTAAATTTTCAAACCCCATCGTTATCCGTAGCTGTCGCCAACTATCGCTTCCTCTGTCGGAGCCACCATACCGGAGCATCAGTCCGCCGCAATCGACAGGCAAGCGGCTCGACGTTCATCCTTCGCATCATCGGCACTGGGCTGGATGTCATATAGCCTTCCGTCCGTTGTTAGTGACGGTTGTTGGTTACAGAAACCATATGCCGACGCGCCTCGCCTTGTCACCGATGATGAACGGAATAGTGGAGAGGCCGACACAACAATCAACACTCACGGATGATGCTCTATGGTTGACGATGGCGTTGAAGAAGGACCAAAAGAGGGACGGATTGTTTGCTGTCTACTTCGGGATGGGTTGGAATCTGGGCTTTGGTCGGAGATTACGATAAATCGTATCATATTACCAATCTGTGCAGTCTTTGTTGATTATGAAGGATGGAGGTGGTCGCGTCATGTCTCTGGATGATCTGTCATTCCTATGAAGCAATAGTAATACATCTAAAAATAATTACATATATCTCTATTGAATAACACTTTTCTTCGATATTTCTTGATGGGTGTTTGCAAAGAGGTTTCAGAAAAAAAAATACTAGAAATTTGGGGAGGCTTTTAGTGGAATTATGGGGAAATGGGTTTCAGGGGCTTTAAATAAAAAGGATTGCTGGCACGGTAAAGGCTGGGTTTGCTTCGCAATTCAGATCCCATTGTGATCCACTAGCCTCTGCCCAGCAACTCCTATCCCTACCTCCTCGTGGTACCGACCGGAAACTATGAGCAACCTTAGGGAAGATCGGGTAACCAACCCTGGTGGGAACTTTGGTCATAGGCTGACAAGGAAGGGGGGGTTTGTTTCGGCAAACCTGAGCGTCTGTTCTCCAGGAGGAGTGGCTCACAACAGTGTCTGATCCCCGTGTTAGGGGCGGCTGATCTACGTCCGAGTGCCAGGGAAGGACTCTAAGCTCAACTGTGCACCATGGTACTCCGGAAAGTAGGGGGTTGGTGTCAGGCCCTACGAGCCAGCCGTTGAAAAACATTGTAACGGAAAATCAGCAACAGAATAATACGAACCGAGACCAACGGTACCGACCCCAGCGAACAAAAAGGACTTGAAATTGGAAATTCGGCACATGGAACTGCCGATCTCTCAACTTCATTGAGAGCACCCGCATACTCGCCGATCTACTGAAGGACCGCGGGTTCGGCATCGTAGCGCTGCAGGAGGTGTGTTGGACAGGATCTATGGTGCGAACGTTTAGAGGTAATCATACCATCTACCAGAGCTACGGCAACACACGCGAGCTGGGAACAGCTTTTAAGACATGGACACGTTTAATGCTTCCAGTGAGCTACACGCTCTTTTAAGGAAGCACGACACTAGACAACGGACTAGCATGCAACGCCCAGTGGCACAGCCGAAAACTTTTCCTGACAGCTGCGGCGGAAATCCAACCCACGCTCCTCAGCACGATGCGACTAAGTGCTTGGTGACACTAGCCGCACGGCCACGAAGCCACAAATGTCGTGATGGGTGATATGCAGAGGCGCGTGATCGGTTGGGGGCCGATCGACGAAAGAATGTGCAGGTTGAGGATCAAGGGCCGGATCAAGGCTTCAACTTCAGCATAATAAACGTGCACAGCCCACACTCCGGAAGTACTTTTTTTAATTTCTTTTGATTCGTGAGTTTTAACTTAGGCTAATTCTTCACAGGCACCGGAAGTACTGATGATGACAATGACGCATTTTACGCGCAGCTCGAACGCGAGTACGATCGCTGCCGAAGCCACGACGTCAAGGTCATCATAGGAGATTTGAACGCTCAGGTAGGCCAGGAGGAGGAATTCAGACCGACGATTGGTAAGTTCAGCGCCCACCAGCAAACGAACGAAAACGGCCTACGACTCATTGATTTCGCCGCCTCCAAAAATATGGCCATACGTAGCACCTTTTTCCAACACAGCCTCCCTTATCGTTACACCTGGAGATCACCACAGCAGACGGAATCTCAAATCGACCACGTTCTGATTGACGGACGGCACTTCTCAGACATTATCGACGTCAGGACCTATCGTGGCACCAACATCGACTCCGACCACTATCTGGTGATGGTCAAACTGCGCCCAAAACTCTCTGTCATCAACAATGTACGGTACCGGCGACCGCCACGGTACAACCTAGAGCGACTAAAGCAACCAGATGTCGCATCAGCATACGCGCAGAATCTCGAGGCCGCGTTGCCAGACGAGGGCGAGCTTGATGAGGCCCCTCTAGAGGACTGCTGGAGTACAGTGAAAGCAGCCATCAACGACGCAGCCGAGAGCACCATCGGGTACTTGGAACGGAATCGACGGAACGAATGGTTCGACGAAGAGTGCAGAACGGTTTTGGAGGAGAAGAATGCAGCGAGGGCGGCAATGCTGCAGCAAGGGACTCGACAGAACGTGGAACGTTATAAACAGAAGCGGAAACAGCAGACCCGCCTCTTTCGGGAGAGAAAGCGCCGCCTGGAAGAAGCGGAGTGTAAAGAAATGGAAGAAATGCTGTGCCGTTCCCAAGAAACACGGAAGTTCTATCAGAAGCTCAACGCATCCCGCAACGGCTTCGTGCCGGGAGCCGAAATATGCAGGGATAAAGACGGAGGCCTTTCGACAGACGGACGTAAGGTGATCGAAAGGTGGAAGCAGCACTTCGATCAGCACCTGAACGGCGTGGAGAACGTAGGCACGGCAGCCCACGGCAACGGAGGAAACGACGACGCCAGTGCAGCGGAGGACGGAAATGAACCAACTCCCACGCTGAGGGAAGTTAAGGATGCCATTCACCAGCTCAAAACCAACAAAGCAGCTGGTAAGGATGGTATCGCAGCTGAGCTCATTAAGATGGGCCCAGAAAAGTTGGCCACCTGTTTGCATCGGCTGATAGTCAGGATCTGGGAAACCGAACAGCTACCGGAGGATTGGAAGGAAGGGGTAATCTGCCCCATTCTCAAGAAAGGCGACCATTTGGAATGTGAGAACTTCAGGGCGATCACTATTTTGAATGCTGCCTACAAAGTGCTATCCCAGATCATCTTCCGTCGTCTGTCACCTAAAACGAATGAGTTCGTGGGAAGTTATCAAGCCGGCTTCATTGACGGCCGGTCGACATCGGACCAGATCTTTACCGTACGGGAAATCCTCCAGAAATGCCGTGAATACCAGGCCCCAACGCATCACCTGTCCATCGACTTCAAAGCGGCATACGACCGCGCTGAGCTTTGGAGAATCATGGACGAAAACGGCTTTCCTGGGAAGCTGACTAGACTGATTAAAGCAACGATGAACGGTGTGAAAAACTGCGTAAGGGTTTCGGGTGAACTATCTAGTTCATTCCAATCTCGCCGGGGACTGCGACAAGGTGATGGACTCTCATGCCTACTCTTCAACACCGCTCTGGAAGGTGTGATGCGACGAGCCAGGCTCAATAGCCGGGGAACGATTTTCTCACAAGACGGTCAATTTGTGTGCTTTGCGGACGACATGGACATTATTTCCAGAACATTTGGAACGGTTGCAGAGCTGTACACTCGCCTGAAACACGAAGCAGCAAAGATCGGACTGGTGACGAATGCCTCAAATACTAAGTACATGCTGGTAGGCGGAACCGAACACAATCGGATCCGTCTGTATAGTATTGTAATGATAGACGGGGATACTTTCGAGGTGATGGAGGAATTCGTCTACCTCGGATCTTTACTGACGGCTGACAACAACGTGAGCCGTGAAATTCGGAGGCACGTCATCAGTGGAAGTCGGGCCTACTTCGGGCTCCAGAAGAAACTGCGGTGGAAAAAAATTTCACCCACGCATCAAATGCACCATGTACAAAACGCTAATAAGACCGGTGGTCCTCTACGGGCACGAGACATGGATCATGCTCGAGAAGGACCTGCACCCACTCGGAGTTTTTGAGCGACGCGTGCTAAGAACGATCTTCGGCGGTGTGCAGGAGAACGGTGTGTGGCGGAGAAGGATGAACCACGAGCTCGCTGCACTTTACGGCGAACCCAGCATCCAGAAAGTGGCCAAAGCCGGAAGGATACGGTGGGCAGAGCATGTTGCAAGAATGCCGGACAACAACCCTGCAAAGCTGGTGTTTACAACTGATCCGGTTGGCACAAGAAGGCGTGGAGCACAGAGAACACGATGGGCGGACCAGGTGGAGCGTGACCTGGCGAGAATTGGGCGCGACCGAGGATGGAGAGCGGCAGCCACAAACCGAGTATTGTGGCGTACTATTGTTGATTATGTCTTGTCTTAAATGTGATGTTGAACAAATAAATGTATGTATGTGGAAAGGATTGCTGAATGTTTTAGGAGGAATCAAAGGGAACTTCATGAGTGTTACAGGAGGATGTCAGGAACATTTCAGTTTTTTCAGGGCGGTTCCAAAAGGGTTTTTAAGTGGGTTACATATCGGTTCTGAGAGGATTTATTTATAAGAACTTAACCCTTTTTTGGCATTAGGGTCATTTTTTACCCAAACCGTACACTACGTCAGCGAGCTGCTGCCAACGTGATGCAAAAGGAAGGTTTAAACGCGTGTGGTGGTGGTTAACCTTTAAACAGCCTGATTTCATGGAGAGTTCTTCTTCTCTTTGGCGTAACATCCCAACTGAGACAAATCCTACTTATCAGCTAGTGTTCTATGAGCACTTCCACAGTTATTAACTGAGAGTTTTCTCTGCCAATGACCATTTTTCATGTGTATATCGTGTGGCTGGCACGAATATACTCTATTCCCAAGCAAATCAAGGAAACTTCCATACAGTATGACTCCTACTGAATACTCATGCCTTCAAAGGTGTGGTAATAGGGGTCCATCAAGGGTCATGTTATATGAACATTTTTCTTATAAAGCATGTAGTATTCTTAATACGAACTAAGCTCTAATGTGTTATGCAATGTGAATTCAATTTTAATTCCTAAAAAGGCACTCCAATCGCACGTTGCAACGTTTCAATACGCCAAGGGATAGGTACTTCGCCCTCGTCTCTATGTAACGTGCCTGCATAGTTGCTAATCAGGCCATCACCCGGCTGTCATCAGGTCACTAACAATTTGTAGCTCAAAGGCACAAGTCATCGCATAACTCGGTCCGTCATCGCAAAGGGTTCGCTTTCGGTCATCCCTCTGGAAGCGGCACAACATGAGACGTTTCAGTGGAATAGTCAGCCGGAGTACTCGTTATCCTTCACTGACGCGACGACGACGACGACGACGACAGTGGCGATTTAAATTATAGCTCCAATCGGTCAAGCAAGCTGTTGACCGGCGCGCGGCTGCTAGGCCGCTGGTCAGGACAGTAACCGTTCCCATTTCCTTATCGGCCACCACCGATCGATGGGACATCCTTGACCACACAGCCCGTTGCCAGGCATTGGCCGGTTGCCATAGCGGGCGAACCACAGATAAGATGAAACCGTCGCCATCGTCGTCGAAGGCAATGTAAGTTGGTTTGGTATTTGCGCGAATTCTGTTTTGCTTGCCCGGAGGCCGTAATTCCGAAAGAGCCCCTAGCGACAATGATGAGTCCAGCGTCGGCCGACAGGAAATGACTAATTGAGTATCATGATGAAGATAATTAACACGCCGCCGGAGTAGACCGTTCATTACAGACTCTTGGGCAAATGAGACACGGTTCGGATATACAATACATACCTAGCTTTCAATTGAACCTAGAATGTACGTTAATTTGCTGTAATTCCTGCGAATTGTTGTCTAATTATTTTTGCGTTTCTCCAGTAAAATGGCGAGTCAACAAACTGTAAGGAGCGCCCAATATAGACCTGTAAGCAAACTTCGGTACACTTTTTCTTCGAAGGTTTTTTTTTTCTCTTGCTGTGCGCCTTCGGCCACTGATTCACTGGTTGAAACGGTGGCAGAACTGTACACCCCCTGTAACGTGAAACAGAAATGCTTGAACTCACAGTGAACGCGTCGAAAACGAAGTACATGCTGGCAGGTGGAGCCACGAACGACAGGCCAAGCCTATGCAGCAGTGTTACGATAGACAGGAACAATTTCGAGGTGGTTGAGGACTTCGTCTACCTCGGCCCGAGGTCCTCGGGTTTTTATTAACGAGCGGACAATAACGTTAGCCGTGAAATACGAAGGCGCATAATCAGTGGAAGTCGGGCCTACTATGGGATCAACAAGAATCAAAAAAGCTCGACCTGGACTTATCATCAAGAAGGACATCTGTGCAGGTGAACGGTGTGTGACAGTGAAGAATGGATCACGAGCTCGCTGCACTCTACGGCGAACCGGAAGGTGGCAAAAGCTAGAAGGATACGATGGGCGGGCATGTTGTGAGAATGTTGTATAGCCGCGCTGCCCAAACTCTGTTTTCGCGGCGCACCAGCCTCTTGCAGGCTCGCTTAAATGCGTGGAAAAAGCGAATCTGCGACACGTTGCACAGTGGGATCATTCTGAAAAAAGACGATCAAAACCTCTAAGAGCCGTTAGATGACATTTTAGCATATAGGTGTCTTTGGAAGATGTGTTCAGAAATATCGTCTCGATTTTTATGCATATTCACTGTATGGTAAAACTGTAGGGTGAACCCGAGCAAAAAAATATTTTTTCAAAATAATTTTTTAGGGGGTAGATGTCTTCAGCAAAGTTGTTGAACAAGTAATTTCAAGTATCTTTGCTGAAGACACCATATAGTTTGGAGTTCATTTTTTGGGAGAAAATATGAAAGTTTAAAAAACAACCTTAAAATCAGTTTTTTGAGCTTTTCCATAATTATATCGTAAAATTTCAACGTGATATATTCTACAAGTTTGTAGATACTACTAGAATACACTATTTTGCCGAAGACATCAACTCTGTAAAATTGAAAATTGCTCCAGTAAACCATTTTTTTTGAAAAATTTTCACTATTGAATATTTTTTGAATAGGCACTTTTTGGCAGCCGTGCTATCAAAATTTCAATGCTTTATCATGTCCAGAATAGACCAAAAGTGACTTAACAATCGGATCTGATAAGGCACTTTGATTTCTGATGCTATTTTAATAGTCATTTTTTAAAGAAAATATTCACAAATTTCATACAAATTAATTAATACAAACTGAAAACTCACGAAAAGTTTTCGACATTAATATTTGTTAATCCAAATAGTATTCTTGTTGAAATAGTCTACATTTCTAACACTGTGGTTGATTTTACATTGAATATACGACAACAAATACAGTATTGTTCCGATTTTATCACGCCCCTTTTCAAAAATGCTTTTAAATATTCTACAAAATCTATACGCATTTTCAATATTTTAAACGTTGCAAAACACGCCTTCAACATTCATCTTGAAAAAGAGGGGAAACACTTGTTCTTCAATGAAACAGTAAATTAATGAAAAATAAAGTACTGACGTGCGGAGGGCGTGATAAAATCGGAACATTACTGTATCGCTTTTTAAATTTTTAGATGAGTTGTTAATACCAATTAAAAACTGTGTTTTTTTATTTTTTTATTATAATTCCCAATGCATTTGTTTATGTTAAAATACATACATTTATCAATCAACTAAAACAATGATGACTTTTTTTTTTCATTTGCTATGTTAACATTATAACTTCGGTTAAAAACTAAAATGGCGAAAATATAATGAATGCCTCTACAAGTTTTGTGTTGAAAATAAAAAAAAATAAAATAAAACGGGTGAAACATTGTTACATCACATTGAAATAGCCAGTTAGAGATATTCTAGGTTGTAAATCTAACGTCATGATGAAAATTCTTCATAGATATTTTATTGAAATTGATTATGCTGTTTGATACTCTTTAAAATTTATTTTTTCCAGTTTTCAAGAACTGCGTCCGTTAGGTCGATTCCTGTCCATGATTTTCAAAATTTTTTCGTCGTAGACATATTACCTTGGTTCATCCCTTGACAAATCCGCATCAAGATCACGGCTCGATTATGGATACTCTTCCGGAGGAGCCTTTAGTTTTAAGTTTATATTATAACGATTTTTTGAAAAGATAAAAAGGTTTTGTGCCTTTTTGAGAAAGATTTCGTAGATGAGGAAATCACTCAAAGAGCCTTTTCCCTCTTTCAAAATTTGTAGTTCAAAATAAATGACACTAACATTTGAAATAGTCTACATTTATTTAACTTATTTTTTTTAATTCAGAATTACTACTTGGATGAGCTAAAAATAATATCGAAAGGTTGTATGAGATTTGTGAATATTTTCTTTGAAAATTACTATTAAAATAGCTTTCGATATCAAAGTGCCTTCCTCTCCTCTTCTTGGCGTAACGTCCTCACTGGGACAAAGCCTGCTTCTCAGCTTAGTGTTCTATGAGCACTTCCACAGTTATTAACTGAGAGCTTCCTCTGCCAATGACCATTTTGCATGTGTATATCGTGTGGCAGGCACGAAGATACTCTATGCCCAAGGAAGTCAAGGAAATTTCCTTTACGAAAAGATCCTGGACTGACCGGGAATCGAACCCGTCACCCTCAGCATGGTCATGCTGAATACCCGTGCGTTTACCGCCTCGGCTATATGGGCCCTTATCAGACCCGATTGTTAAGTCAATTTTGGTCTATTCTGCACATAATGAACCATAGAAATTTTGACAGCACGGCTGCCAAAAAGTGCCTACTCAAAAAATATTCAATAGTGAGTTTTTACCTCATCTAAAAGTTTAAAAAGCGATATTTTTTGTCGGGTATTCAATGTAAAGTCAACCACAGTATTAGAAATGTTGACTATTTCAACAAGAATACTATTTTGATTAACAAATATGAATGTCGAAAAGTTTTCGTGAGTTTTTAGTTTGTATTAAATGATTTTGTATGAAATTTGTGAATATTTTCTTTGAAAAATGACTATTAAAATAGCATCAGAAATCAAAGTGTCTTATCAGACCCGATTGTTAAGTCACTTTTGGTCTATTCTGGACATGATAAAGCATTGAAATTTTGATAGCACGGCTACCAAAAAGTGCCTATTCAAAAAATATTCAAAAGTGAAAATAGTGAAAAATTTTCAAAAACAATGGTTTACTGGAGCAATTTTCAACTTTAAAGAGTTGGTGTCTTCAGCAAGATAGTGCATTCCAGTAGTACCTACAAACTTGAAGAACATATCACGTTTAAATTTTACGATATAATTATGGAAAAGTTCAAAAAACTGATTTTGAGGTTGTTTTTTAAACTTTCATATTTTCTCCCTAAAAATGAAGTCCAAGCTATATGGTGTCTTCAGTAAAGTTACTTGAAATTACTTGTTCTACAACTTTGCTGAAGACATCTACCCTCTAAAAAAATATTTTGAAAAAATATTTTTTTGCTCGGGTTCACCCTACAGTTTTACCATAAAAATAGAGAAGATTTTTCTGAACATCTCTTCCAAAGACACCTATGTGCTAAAATGTCATCTAACGGCTCTTAGAGGTTTTGATCGTCTTTTTTCAGAATGATCCCACTGTACGTTGCTACGCGTTGGGGTGCCGCGAAAATCGAGTTTGGCTGCTGTGTAGCAACCCTGATGTTTGCAAGAGATCTGGATGGTACAAGAAGACCTGGAGAGTAACATAGCATAACATGGATAACGCCGAAGTGAAATTCTTCCTCCAGCAACTTGAAGGACATACCAACGAACCTGTTGCCACCGAAACAAGGCTAGGCTCATCGAGTTCTCCATGTCTACACGTTCGCAAAAACGACGACCTAAACAAGTTAGCCAAACCATTCTCCTCGAATATCTGCTGCCAAGTACAGTAAGAGAGCGTCCATAAATTACGTCATGCTTTAAGGGGAGGGGAGATTCGGTTCAGCAAAGTGTGACGACCCACACGAAAAATAATTTAATGATTTTATTTATGAAGATTGATTTATGTTTTTCATTAGAAACGACGTTATTGAATTTAAAAAGTCAACTAATTGTGTTCATACAATGACTAAATAATAGCCATAACATTTCCTTATGTATAAATTTTGTGTTATGGCTAGAGAAGTATAAGTTTCAACTAATAATTTCTCTAAGGTTTTGTTTTGAAAGACAAACAAAAAACGGCGCCAGATATTATTCAACGTAGGCCATCGTGACACGTTTTATTTCGCCACCAGCAACATTACTAGCAATAAAAAGAAGTATTGTAAACCTGCGAAACAACGCTCGGAAATCACGGTAGGTGTTTTACTACTTACTTTTTGTGCTAATAGATTAATCGGCATTTTTATTTTCAACAGGATAGGTTCTATTGCCGTGACTAACCTCACAGCCAGAATGTTAACAGATTCCCTCCCGGCCAATACCCCTGGCATATACTCTGGCAGGCAAAAACGACGGAGTCACTCACTTGGTCGCAGCTGGAGTGCAGATTCCGGCTTGTTTCACGGAGTGCAGATTACGGCTCAGGTTTCACTATTCCCCGGCGTTCCAACTGGCAAAGGGCGGTGTCACCCGCTGCCGAAAAGGAGATCCTAGCTGATTCCGCTTCTCCTCAATTGTACTCCAGCAAACTGAGAGCACTGCCAATAGCTTCTTTGGTGCCGGAGCGCAGCTGACACCGCTACACCTTGATGATCCGGCTGCAGCACCCATTGTCGGAACCGAGGGCGGATCAAGGATCCCTGCTTGCTCCACTGCCCTTCGACACTCTGAATAACTTAGGCACTGCAACCCGCTTGTTTCCTGCCGGAGCGGAAATTCTGGTTGGCTCCGCCGGCGTACCGGCTGGCAAAAGGTGGCGAAACCCGTTACCGGAACAGCGATTCCGGATAGCATTTTCGATTTTGAGTGAGGTCTTGAGTTGATAGTATACTATAGTTTGTAGTATGCTCTGTAGCCTTGTTGATTTTATTAAATGAATAAATAAATTATGTGCGAAGCGTAAACAAAATTTCATTGTTTTAGTAAAAATAAGGCAAAAAGTAAAATATTAGGAATTTCAAACAAAATACCGTGAGGTCGCCATTCACCGCTCATTTAACGGCATTTTCGTAATGTATATGACATTAAAAATCGACGTTTTCGAATATTGCACTTTAATTTACGTTAACAACTCAACAATTATGTTGTTTTTATAGAAAAATTATAAAACGATTGTAAAATATGTTTACAACCGAAAAAATAAAAATTCAAATGTGTTATGTCTTGGCTCCTATTACCGCTCATGCATCCATTCACCGCTCATAATGGATCCATTCACCGCTCACTGGATTTTTTTTCATGGAATCACAGAAACTATTAATTTATAAAAACAAAATAACTTTTATTTACCAAAGTATTGATGATTCATGACGTTCAGTTCACCCTGTTTTGTCAAAATGGAATCTTTAACGGGTTTTACCTGTTGGATATTTCTTCTGATGTTTGCCCTGAATAGTTCCCATGTTGTCCTGCAGCGCAATGTGAGAAATATTTTTTGAGAACGTGATTTCAGGTACACCCATATAAAAATTTGGTGTAATGAAAGTTTTTTGATGTGGCAGCATGTTACATTCACTTCTGTTACGATACTTTACTTAAATTTGATCATTTTTGTATGATTGACCCAAAATGAGCGGTGAATGGCGACCTCACGGTATACAGAAATATATTTTATTAGGTTTGATGCATACATACTATGAAGAAATTCTAATATGCATTATTACAAAGAGCAAATGGCATTCATAAGTTAAAACTTATACTTTGTATTCGGTGTATGTTATGTTTCATATAACGCACTCAGATGAGCTTTATTAGGAAAACGAAATGGCAAAAATGTATAACATTTTCTTATATATTCCATATGGAGTTTTTTTTTCGTGCACACAAAAATTTCATAGTTCTCATACAAAAAGTGTGACATAGGGGGGAGGGGGGTTGAAAATGGACAATTTTTGTGTGACGTAATTTATGGACGCTCCCTAAGCAGCGCATGATTGAGTAATACTCAACCAACTCAAGTATGCCGCAAAAGGTAACGCTCATCAAGCAACGTAGCAGAAATTAGAGGAATCGGATGCTAAGAGCACCTGATATTTATCGTTAGGTGAGGTCGTGAACCCAAGGAAACCGGCGCTGCAATGCAGCAGCTGTTGCACAAGGCGTGTCGTTGAATTCGGTGCTCCTGACCGGTCCGGACTTGTTACCTCTTCAAACCGTACATTGCCGCTATCAACAGAGGGAAGTAACCATCAGCGGCTGTAAATATAACGGAAATGTTTCTGACTTACCTCCCAAGTAACAATCAGCATGCCTTGAAGATTTATTCATGTTTTATCCTGGTTTTATACGAGCATGTGAGAAAGCTAGTTGTTCTATACTAGTTTTATGTGGTAATTTTTTACTTAGTACCCTTGGCATTCCATGAAACTATCATATAACTTCTGCTATAAACATCGTCATTTAAAGACTTGCAAGTAGTCATGAATTGGTTTTATCACTAATTTGTGGTTGTTGTCGGAAAGATTTCTTTTTGTAAACAAATAAACAAAACTGTGATTCAACGCTTAGAACCAACAAAAGATTTCTTGGCCGTATCATACACCAAGAAATGCTGTGATAAGACCGTTAGTTCTTTCATAAGCTCAGTTATGACCACCTTAGGAGGGTTGGCCCTATTAGAGAAATCATTAGGAACGCAGAGTTTTATCAGAAAAATATGTCGCCTGACCGGGATAATTTATGTAAATACAGAAAAATCATTACTCAATTTTATGATTTCACGTACAGCGCTGAAGATCAAACTTAACGATTCAACACGTTTCCGTCATATTATTTTCAGAAAAATTACATAATGTTTTTGAAACTCCGCTATGTTGAAAAAACCTTTTTCACGCCCAATTCCACCGAGTATATTGAATGCATTTAACTTCCTATTAATGCACAGTTTGTGTGGCGCATTATTTTTTGTCATTATAACAGTCACATTCACCACAAATTTCCCGTGGCATGTCTCCTAACACATATTAAATAGGAAATCAAATCTCAATTCCAGATCGGCATTTTTCCAATACATGGCAAGCATAATTTATTCTGACGATCGAACATTAATAGTGAAAAACAATCAAAACAAATATTTGACAAGTCAGAATATGGTTTTATTCAGAAGGTTGATAAAACTATGATACAACCCGAAATCCTAAGCCGGTTTGCATACGAAGTCCTGTAGATCATAATAAGGCTGAGCCAACTAGCCAGATCGTGGACTTTTGGAGGTATAAAGGAGCTCGAGAGTATTTTCAAGTCGGCATCAATGGTTTTATGGTTAGGGTTTTTGAATCGCTAAAAACTTCGATAAAATCAAAGTTGTTACTAGGGCTTACCAGTCAGACTAACACCTAAGTGACCTCTCAGGTATCAGGTATCAGTAGGTAGGCTCCAGAGGCACGGTTTCCTCCATTTGGGAAACTTGTGCCATCGCCATGAACACGAGCCTATTTATCATTTACCTGACGGAGAAGGGAAGGAAATAGGATTGGACAGGGGAAAGGACAGGTAAGAAAATAGGATCGTCATACACGCAAAAGCGTACCACAATGGGTTCACATAGCGTCTTAAAAGGACACTACTGTAATAACGCATGAGCGTACAACAATGGGTTCAAACAGCGCCCTGAGAAGGGCACTGTGATAACGCATAAAGCGTAAAGAGAGCCTATAGCTCTTTTCCATAGCGGGTTTTTCGAGTACTCGGAAACGCAATTACGCAAAAACTGGACAGTTACATATTAAATCATACGAAGTTTCATAATCGGATTCACAGCTATCACAGGCAAATGAATCAGCTTGCTGAATATTCGTTATGTGATAACTGAGTCGGACAGATTTGTTAGAAACTTTGCCACCCCTAGAGATGGCTCAGTACAATATAATTTTGTTTGACGACATGACTCCAAACTATTCCAGTATTGTTTGTGCAGTATTGAGTGGCAGCCCAGGTGACAATCTGAAGCTTTACCCAACACTTGGATACCGGAATAGCTGGCTCAGGGCCAATGAAGTCATGTGATGCCCTAGTTCGAGCTAACTCATCAGCCAATTCATTTCCAGCGATGGAAGAATGGCCAGGTACCCATACGAGGTGAACAGCGTTTGCTGAATTCAGCTCCTCGATTTGGGTTCGACAAGCGATAACTCGACCTGGAGTTGGCCGAAGCAAGTGATTTAATAGCAGGCTGGCTATCTGAACAGAAGCATATTACTTTGCCCATTACGTGCTGCTGAAGTGCTGATTGCACTCCGCACATAAGAACAAAGATTTCGGCCTGAAAAACGGTGCAATGTTTACTAAGTAGAGTAAGACTGATACAGCCTTAGCTCACGAGAATAAACATCAGTACCTGCTTGACCTTCGAGAAGGGAGCCATCAGTGTAACATACGATGCCGTGTGAAATACTTCTCTCCAGATAACCAGATGTACACTCTTCCCGGGAAGGGAATTTCGAGGAAAATGTCCTATATGGGAAATTACAAGCAATTGTAAGATCACTTGGAGCAAGCACAACCTTATCCCAATTCACCAAGTGTGTGTTGAACTGCGGTTCACAGAAGTTTCCTCTAGTAAACCGAGTACCCCTAGGCGGTAAATACAAGAAAGTGCTTCTTGTTTGAGATGAATGTGTAGTGGGGCAACGTCGAAGAGAACTTCGAGCGCTGCCGTAGGAGGTGAGGAGAACCCTTCAGACGTCGCTATTCAGCACATCCTTTGGAGATGGCCTAATTTTTATTGGACCGTTCTCACTTCGCCCTTTTGCCACCGCACAAGACATCCATATGCCAATATTGGATGAACAACAGTTGTGTAAATCCATTTGATATACTTGGGTTTTAGTCCACAAGTTGTACCAAAGGTTCGCCGGCATTGCGCGAAGGCCATACAAGGCTGTACAAGCTTTCTTGATTCACCAATTCTCAACTACCTGAAGGGCGTTTTGCATCAGGTCGAAAAGGGTTCTGATGCACATACCAATAATGTTAGTTAGTCGCAAAACCATAAATAGGAAAACCGCTATTATTGAGCTGCCTCAATAGCGTATCTGCTACGAGATTCCACAAAAGTGGTGATAAGAATCCCCTTTGGGGGCATCCACAAACACTCGATTTCCTAATCGCCGCTTGACGCAATGTCCCATAGAGATGCCGGTTTTTTGAGCATTTGGTGAATCCAATTGGAAATCATTTGAGATATACCATGACCCCGTGCGGCTTCCAATGTGGCATCGAAAGGCACATTTTCAAAGGCACCCTCGATATCTAAGAAAACGCCCAAGCAGGATAGCTTTTGAGCGAACGCCTTCTCGATATCGTAAACACCTTTATGTAAAAGAGTCACAATGGACTTACCAGATTGGTAGGCATGTTGGTTCACATGAAGAGGCACGTTGGCCAGATGAACATCACGGATGTGATGATCCACAATGCGTTCTAAGCATTTCAGAAGAAAAGAGGTCAAACTGATAGGTCTGAAATTTTTTGCTTCTTCATATGACGCACGTCCTAGTTTCGGAATGAACTTCACAGTAATATCCCGCCAAGATTTGGGAATATACTCTGTAGCAAAACTGCAAACAAGTATTTTTTCCAAAACATGTTTGAAATAATCAAATCCCTTCTGAAGCAAAATAGGATAAATCCCATCTGCTTCAGGAGATTTGAAAGGAGCAAAGCTATTAAGTGCCCACTCAATCGATTCTAAAGTTACAAAACTCCGAGCCGAGGCCAGGGAATCATAACTACAAGAAAAGACGTCAGGTTCATCCGAAGATGTAATATCCACACATCCAGGGAAGTGTGTGTTGAATAAGCATTCCAGAACTTCCTCATCAGAGTAAGTCAGATCGCCATTTGGCAAACGAAGTTCGTTCACTCGGAAATCCTTAGATTTTGCAAGGATTTTGTTTAACCGACTGACTTCACTCAAACTGGAAACATTTGTACAATGGTTTTTCCAGCCGGATCGTTCAGCAAACTGGAGAGCTTTCCTGTAGGCCTTGCGAGCCAGCCGAACGTCGTCTGTTCCAACTCTTTCTACATTGTTTCCTGAGTTTCGCCAGATCAGAGTTCCACCAAGGGGTTCCTCTTGTGATCTTCACAGACCGTAGAGGGCATGCTTCTTCAAAAGCTTCCATGATGAAGGTCGTTGTAGTATCAACGACATCATCTAAATCACTTGGAGTGTCAATGGATGGTGAGTTTCCATGAAATTTGACCGCAACCAAATCAGTAAAAAGATCTCAGTTTGTTGACCGGGGATTCCTGAAACGCAATGTTTGCGAAGTAACATTTGAATGTTCAAAAAAGATGTAGCGATGGTCAGATAAAAGTTCTTCATCTGACACATGCCAATTGGTCAGCTCGTGACTAATTCTACTAGAGCAAAGCGTTATGTCTAACACTTCCTCTCTAGTAAATACCATGAAGGTTGAGTGGTTGCCTATGCCTATGTTGATTAATGCAAGATCTGTATTACTTAAGTACTCCATCAAACTGGAGCCCTTCAAGTTAATGTCTGAGCTGCCCCAGATGATATGGTGAGCATTAGCATCACTGCCAACAATTAGCGGAAGGCCTTTTGAAGTGCAGTATGCGATGACTTGTTTGAAAGCATCCGTAGGGGATGGTTCATCATGCGGTAAATACACAGAACAATAGACGTATTTCCTGTTGAGGTTTCCAGCAGATACATCAATTGTGATAGCACATACATCTCTGGTGGTTAGTTCAGAGATGAGTGTAGCAACTATTGCGTTGTTGACAAGCACATAGGCTCGAGGCATGACACGCGAGTTTGCCATTTCATGTTTACTGAAAGTAGCAAACACCGGGTTCACAAGGTTTCCTAGATAGAAATTCCCCTTACGGAAGTAAGGTTCTTGCACCAAGGCCACTTGGGCTGTACCATTTTGCATAAGTCTGCAAGATTGATTGTTGCTGTTCTTTTATGCTGAAGATTGATCTGAGCTATCCTAACCGTAGCCACTACCCAAACTAGGCAAGATTAAACTCTTCGCAACAACAGCACAACAAAGAACAGCAGCAACAAAACCAGATCGGTATCGATTAGAAAACGCCAAAGGCGAGGATACACGGAATACACTGTGTAAATCGCATAATGCGAAACCATATAGGTGAAAATTTAAACTAATTAACAACATCTTCATAATCCCGCACTTATTTAGCCTCAAGCGAGACTAAAGAAGGGCAGCTGATTGTCTCGCAGAAACACAAGGTCCACTGCACCATTGCTCCGGTTAGCGCAGTAAGGGCAACATACTGTGGAGGGTGCCCTGGTACTCCACAGCTCCATTTGCGGTTAGGTTTTTATTAGCCCCCTCCTAGCCATTCATTCCTAGGCACGGTAAGCATGAAGCCGCATCACACCATGAATTAGGGGTCACCTGTTTAGTGGACTCTTACCACTGGATCAGGCGGTCCGTAGTGTTATTCTTAGCCAATTGAGACGACACTACACAGCTATATAAGCTGATCGAGAAAAGAAGTTAATATTGATGATCAACTTCATACGGGCTCGAACAGCCGAAGGTGCGAGTTGGCGATCTGGTCATGATAGCTAGCGAAAAGTACAGAAAAAGCTGGATGCGAGGAAGAGTACTTCGCGACTACCCAAGGAAAGCAAGTGAACAAGGCGAGTCGATGTGCGCCAACGTCCGGTTTCCAAGTTAGCTGTACTGAACATCACCGGAGTTTCAAGTATAGCTGAAGGTCCTACCAGCTATATGAGTGGGGGAATGGACGCGGCTGAACCCATACCGTTTAGTACTGTTCGAACAGCTTCGGTACCGTAAACCGGGGTCAAATTGATCGCCGGGTCGAAATTGATCAGATGTTTTTCTGTAGGATAAATCTTACTTTAAAAAGTTTCCTTACTTATATCGTATAGTATCAGATACCAACAACACGATACATGTAAGAAAATAATTCAAAGTATGCTTTATCTAGCAGAAAAACGCCTGATCAATTTCGACCCGAAGATCAATTTGACCCCGGTTTACGGTACCACCAACAACTTCTAACCAAAATTCTGGCCTTTCGCCGAGTTGACACACATTATTATCCCCCTACTTCTACATGACACTAAAGAATACAAAGCTAGACGACAAGCACACGTGAAACTTGTTCCCTAGTAATGAAAATTTGATTTCCTTATGATAACGTATTAAAACCGTAAGCAATTTGAATTTATTCAAAGCATTGTTACTAAAACTTAAAATTTATTGAAATACACGCAACATCTAAGCTAAAATTGTTGCAATCGATCGAAAACTGATGAACAAAGTTAAAACTGCAAGTAACAAAACCTTAAACTAAACAACTAAAACTTTAAGTAAAATATATAAAGAACAGGCACTTATTTAAAAAAAATGCAGCGAGAAGCGTCAAAGAATATTTCTTCGTCAGTCACTTAACAAGTTGATTTTCTAGTTTCATAGTACAACACTGGTATTGTGTTCGGTCCTTTTCAACGCTCTCTAAATTCCACTACAAAGTTGGCAAAATATTCCGCACATGTGGGAATTTCTCTACATCATCCTCAACATGTGCACATCTTGTCTCCGTAAAAGTTTATGAAAACTTCGAGCAAAGAAATCATAATTTAATTTACACTTTGTCCTTCCCCGCTACCTTGGTACTTTAGACTTTTCGAGATCTGGTGAAGGCATCTCTATGCTTGCTCCCTTGTACCAACCAACGAACGTGTTCATGATGGGTAGCGAGCAGCTCAAATCGACTGGATCCTGCTGTAGCAACAAAATGGCAACAATGATGACAATAATCAGCCTTCCGGGAGCAATAAAAGCCAGCAGACGGTAAGCCAGCCAGCGTCGATGTCTTCTTTCATCCCATTACCTTTGCTGCCGTATATGTACACCTGAACCAGGGAGATTGGGGTAAATTCTTGGTGTAACGTCCAACTAGGACAACCCCTGTTCTTCAGCATTGTTTTCTGAGTATTTCGACAGTAATTAACTGAGAGCTTTCTCTGCCAATGACTATTTTCCATGCGTACATTGTATGGCATGCACAACGATATTCCAAGCCCAAGAAAGTCAAAAAAATTTCCTTTATGTAAAGTTCCTGGACGACCGGGATTTGAACCTGTCACATTCCTGCTGAATACCTGCACGTTTACCGCTACGGCTATATTGGCCGATTGGCTTCGTTGAATTACTCCAACGGCGCAATTAACATCGATACCCCTCACCTCCCTACAAATACCTTCTCTCGACGTCATTCTTCACATCTTTGTCGTCATCGGCACCACCGTCGTCGTCGTCGCATGATCGCTTCAGACAGGGGGAGCGTGATTAATTTTGATTACAGACATGCTATTTAAACAAATTTGAGCTTATTTGCTACATGGAAATCACATTCGAGTCACCCCTCCACCCTTTCCACATCCCAACACAAACGTGTCATACAACCTCTCACACGTGTTGGGAACGAAACTCACGCGACTGCCGCAGAGAAGGGGTGCCAGGGAAACGCTTTTGAAATCATATTTATTTTATGAGTCAGTAATATACTGCATAATATCTAGGGTACTGTAATCTGGAGTGAGGTTGATCACTATGGGATTCACGTCCTCTTCAACTGCTGAGGACACTAAAGTTTTGTTTCAATGGAAGAACTTTTGACGTAAATCACGTAAAAACGTTACATTCACACGTTGAAGAGTTTCCAAAGATTTTTTATGTCATTTGTGTCAGATATTACATAAAAATATCGATCTTTTTGTATACATAGCCATCATCAAATTTAGTTTGTTCAATAATTTTCCAATCTTAGAATGTTAAGTCATTGGTTGATCAACTTCACTTCTAATTAAAAGTTTTAAAATTTGGCTTTTTAAACATTTTTCACAAAATGTAGCAGTTTCTTGTAAGAATTTCGTATCCGGAACTTGATACCGGCCCACAGTGGCGTAGCAAGGGGGGTGCGGAGGGTGCGGTCCGCACCGGGCCCCCGAATTCAGGGGGCTTCCAAATCAGAGAAGGTTTCTAATGCTACTATGAATAGAGTTCTTTAAATAACGAAAGGTTCAGTATAAGTTCAATACTTGCAGAACTGCTGATAGGTATGTAGGGGCTCCGTTGTGATTATCAAGAGTTTTTGGAATGGGGCATCTTCATCGTCTTCTTTATGGCTCGACGTCCCCACTGGGACTTGACCTGCTTCGCTTCAACTAAGCGTTCTTTGAGCACTTCCACAGTTATTAATTGAAGGGCTTTCTTTACCTGCCATTGCATGAATTTGTATATTATGAGGCAAGTACAATGATACACTATGCCCAGGGAGTCGAGAAAATTTTCCCGACCGGAACGAGAATCGAGCCCGCCGTCTCCGGATTGGCGATCCATAGCCTTAACCACTACGGTAACTTGAGACCCCGAAGGGGAATGGGGCATACAGGTGGCTAATTTGAAGTCATATTATTAACAATTGTTAATGTGCATACTTTATTCAAGTAGTTCAGTTTTGATCAGCTTACTCTTTGCACCTACAGGGACCTCAAAATACAAGAAAAACTGTGCTAGAAATCAAATTTGAAATCCAGTATTGATATGGAAGTAAAATTCATGAGCATTAAGAAAACGTCCCTGATATCCTAACCACAGGACCTAACACAGCTGTTCACTTGGTTTATGGTAGCAGCTGAAATTCAGGAGCCCCATATTAAGATCTGGAACACATGTTAAGTCAAAACCGTAATAACAATAGTTTGTCGATTATGTTTGCTCTCGTATAACAATGTAAGTGCAATCAACATATTTCAACTATTTCATCAAGTATTTTTTTCTCAAGTTTCTTGCAGGAATTCTGCAGGAATTCCGTCGGGCAATGTGAATACTTACCTTGCCTTCGGGGATATCTTTTACGATTTATCTAGCAGTTACTTCAAAGACTTACATGAAAGTTCCTCTAAGATTAACTTAATAATATTTTCCAGGGATTGCTTCAGAAATTATACTAAGCATTGATTTAGGAATATTTACAATTGTTCCTTCAGGAACTCCTCCAGACATTTCTTCAGGAACATTTCAAGAAAAATTTCAAGGATTTTTCCTTTATGAATGTCTTTAAGCATTCGTTCAGCAATACCGCTTCGGGTTCATTCATAAAGTCCTTCAAATGAACCTTAGGGATTTCTCCAAGGATTCCTTTAGAAATTTCTTCAAGAAGGAATCTTATGGAAAATATCTTTCCAGAATTTCTGAAATCATGCTTGAAACCATACCTACATGGATCCTTTGGAAATTTTCTAAAGGAACTTTGGAGGAATTCCCAAAGGAATCCTTGTAGAAACGCTTGCAGGAATTTTTAGAGGGGTTTCTAAAAAACTTTGAAGTACGGAGATGAATTCCAAAATGTATTCGGAAAGAATCATTGCGTTGATTTTGGAGGTATCTTTGATAACATTCTTTAAGGATTACGACAGTACTATGAAGTAATACTAGAAGTAATAGGAGTACTTTGAGGTATTCCATAAAGGATTCCTGAAGAAATTTTGAAAGCAAAGAAATTTTTGGAAAGAAAACTGATGGTGAAAGCCTCGATATTTTTCAAAGAAATCAATGGCGGAAAATTCTTTGGAGCAAATAAAAAATAATCTTCAAAAAAATCCTATTTATTTCCTTGGAGGAATTTCTGCAGGAGACCTAGGGAAAATTTCTGTAGGAATTCTTGAAAGAATTTCTAAAAGATTCCTCTGGAAAATTTCTAAAGTGATTATGTGGGGTAGCCGCACAGGAATCGTTTGTGGAAATCTTTAGGAAACTTTTTACGGAATTCTTAGGAATACATATTGTGAAGAAATTCCTTCAGAAACGCTTGGAGGAGTTACCGAATCAACCGCTATAGCAACTTTCGAAGGAAATCTTGGGGGAATTTGTACAGAAGTCCTTGAAGTTATTCCTAGATAAATCGTCCTAGAAAGAGTTTAAGGAGTACCTTACTTGGAACAAATGCTTGATGAAATCCTAAGATACATTTTTAGAAGTCTCGTGAAGGGAATCCGGACGAAACGGGTGCTATCTATAAAGAAATATTTGAAAGTGTTTATAGAAAAATTCCTGATGGAAACCTTGGCAAAAAGTGCATTCCAAAAATTTCAGCGATCAAAGCTTATGGAATAACCTTCTCAAGTATATTTTTTTTTAATTTTATAGTTCATATTTTTTTTGGATTTCTTAGTACCGTGATTTCGGGTGAAATTGATCACTTTTCACAGTTTTTGGCTTTTAATTTTTGAATAGTTATCGATATGGTCAAACTCAATGCTTTAAAACAAGTACGACCACGGGTTTCATCAGTCAACGAGGTTGAAACTTTATTGCAAATCATTTTATTGCAATGAATATCATTTAAAATAAAAAAATCAGAAATTTTAGTTTCGAGGTGAAATTGATCAGTCAGTGAAATGGCTTTGTAAGTGCTGAAAATAATTTTTCCATCTGAATTAACCACCCTAGAATGGGAAAAGCTTTGTAAAACTTATACAAGTTTAGAAAATTCCTAATTATTTAAGTTTAAAGTTTATTAAATCTAAAGAAAACACCTAAAAGTATGAAATTTGCATACTAAACAAGTCATTACTTTAGAAAAAGTACAATTTTATGCTAAATATCAATATTTATTGAACTTTTGATAACGAAATCAGGTTTAGCGAAGACTTGGCAGCTATAAAAATTCATTCGAATATTTATTCCATGTGCGATACAGCTATGGTAACAAAAGTTTGAAAGTGTCCTTGAAATTCACCAAACATGTAGTTTCGGAAAATATCAAATTTAGTACAGAAATATGTGACTAATTAGTTGTAAAACATGTAAACTCATCATTCAATAACCCTTCAGCCACATGATGGTCATTTTCTACAAATTGTTTTAAGTTCAAAGCTTTATTTTTAACAAACAAAAATTGTCCTCACGTCGATCAATTTCACCCCACTGATCAATTTCACCCGAAATCACGGTAATTTTGCTTGCATTTTCTGAAAAACTTTGTTTCTATGATGCTTCGTTCTTGAGTTATGATTTTTCAAAGTAAATAGTGTCAGGGGCTAACAAAGAATTTCCACCAGAGTTTTCCGGAAAAATAGGCGACCCTGAATTTTTCTCAATTTTTTTGTTCATATATTCATGAGCCCAGCCTGAGAAAAAATTTTCATGAAAATCTGAGACCCTTCGGCCCAATTTGCAGTATATTAAAGAAATGCCAAATACCTAAACAAAAAAATTATTGAAAGAATCACAGTTAAATTTCTTAAAGGAATTTCTGTGAGAGTTATTCAAGGAACTTTGACACCTTTTTATATGAATTTCTGAAGTATTTCATCGGACATTTCTTTTTGATCTTGTTATCTTTAAAAGAAACTGGAAACCCCTTCAGCAATTACTCTGAAAACTTCCTCTGAATTTTTTTTTTGTGAATTCCTCAAGCATTTCTAAATTACTTCTGCATTATTTTTAGAAAAAAATCTTTAGCAATTCTTTTGGAAACTGTCTCAGCTATTGCATTGAAAATTGAATTCGCTATTCCTTTGGTAAAAATTGTCAAGTTTTTTTTAGTATCTCTGTTAGAAGCCCATTGAAGATTATTGCCGGTATCAATTAGCCTCAAGATACGGTAGTGAAATGACCCAAATGACTCTACTCGCATGCAATCTCACCCTCAATGGAGGTGTGAATGAAGCAACTAACAAAAATACGCATCATTATGTTTGTATTATTCTATACACATAGGCCTTATACTACCCCTACCTTACATAAGCGGTTGACACACCACTCTTGCTTCCACCAATACTGTGACTCCGTCGTGGTGTTGCTGGTAACGGGATTCGCAACGGTGACTGCTGGTGATGATGGTGTTCGTAGCTTTCAGAACGCACGGTTGTGCTTCTTCAGATCGCCGACTGGCGATTGATCGATGATCTCCATTGATTCCCACGACGAACGTTTGTTTACCTTCGAATATACTGCTTCGCATACGCCGACACCGATTATTCGACACGGCTGACAGGGCGCCGGCGGCCCTGGTGATGTTGGTCACTATTTCGTATCACTTACACTTCGTATGATCTTCCTCCTTGTGGTTGCACTCGTCTGGCCGACCTAGCCGCGCCCGGCTCACCTTGCTGTGCGAAGTGGCTTGATGTAGTGTGCGTGATATTTTGAGGCAAGCTTCATGCACTTGAATGCACCGTGCCTACCCGACTGCTAGCGAGTGCCAAGAGTGAGATGCACTTTTTGATGTGGCTGATAGTGTGTGTGCGTGATGGTGAAGCTGATGAGCTACCGTTTCGTGGCGCTCCTTTGCACACGGTGAGATGTGAGAACGATCTCAACAAAAGGGCCCTAAGGGATCAAATTACATTAGATGGCTATTGATAACTTCTTTGGTCAAAGAATTACCTCCGTA
This sequence comes from Aedes albopictus, assembly GCF_035046485.1. Classification (NCBI taxonomy): domain Eukaryota; kingdom Metazoa; phylum Arthropoda; class Insecta; order Diptera; family Culicidae; genus Aedes; species Aedes albopictus. The sequence goes on along the minus strand of NC_085138.1, from coordinate 100,767,242 downwards.
GAGAGCCCTTGAGTGCTTTGTCGATCGCTGATGGTAGCCCTCGTGCTTGCAGTGGGTGGCGTGGTGTCTTCGTTGCTGCTGTCTGTGGGATTTGAATTGGTCATGACGATATTGATGACAATAACTCAAACATTACCTTCTTTGCGGTTTTCCTGGAGATGGCAGAATAGATGGTTGATTCTAGCAGCTCTTGGTCCTGCGATTACCTGCTCGATCTAGAGCAAAAAGTTGCATGATCATGTGTCGGATCTCAGGTTATGTTGTGTTTATTACCTGTTAGGATCTTCGCCGATAGCATGCCGGTGTTTTAGACAGGTTGTATCTAATTTTGGAACCACCGTGGTTTCAGGAGCAGCTTACTAGAGCAAAACCACCTTTGTAGCAAACTATTTTCTCACGTGCTATTTTAGATGTCACGATGGCGACCACTCAGAAAGACAGCAGCTAACGAATGAAGTGCGATTCGCTTGAACGGTGCAGAAAAGATGGTCTTTGTTCGATTTCTCAATTTCGAGAGCGTTGAAGAACGAGAAATTAGTGTTGTCGTGTCGCACCTTCACTAGTAGTTGCAGGGTTGCTCTTGAAGCTTGGTGCGGTATTCCATAAGGCGGAGATTTTACGAATAGCCAAAATAAATCGTAATAAGATTTCTGCTCCAATTCTTTTCAAAATTTTGCTTGGCAATGCTTCAGCAACGGCTTTGCGAACTACTTCTGGTTTTTATTTTGTCTGCAAATTTTGTCTGCAAATTTACGCTGGTTTTCTTTTTTTGACAATTTGTTTGATAAATCCTCTGGTAATTTCGTTGGGAACACCTTCAACTCACTTCTGGAAACTTTTTTGCCAATTCCTACAGTAATTGATTGATTAATTCATTTGACATATGCCTTGGGAATACATTAGGCAAATTTCCTATTTTTTCGACAAATTCTTTGGAAACCTTTTAGAAATGAATATTGAATTTGATCCGAAAACTCCTATAAGATTAATTTTGGGGGTTTCTCGATCATTTTGTTTTTCGGAAAATATTTCTGAAATTTCTTTGGAATTTGTTTCGGTAACTCTTTTGGAAATTTCTCGGCAATGATATTCGAAATTGATTTAGGTTATTATTTTTGAAAATATCTACAGCATTACTTTTAAAAATCCTTTTGGCAATTGCTTTGGAAATTTATCAGGCAACTCGTACGGGATTTCAGAAATTTCTTGGCAAGTTTCACCGGCAGTCCCTTTGCTAATGTACCTGACAATTGCTTCTGTGATTCTTCCAATAGCTCCTAAAGAAATTCATTCGACATCCTCTCCTCTTCTTGGCGTAACGTCCTCACTGGGACAAAGCCTGCTTCTCAGCTTAGTGTTCAATGAGCACTTCCACAGTTTTTAACTGAGAGCTTCCTCTGCCAATGACCATTTTGCATGTGTATATCGTGCGGCAGGCACGAAGATACTCTATGCCCAAGGAAGTCAAGGAAATTTCCTTTACGAAAAGATCCTGGACCGACCGGGAATCGAACCCGTCACCCTCAGCATGGTCATGCTGAATACCCGTGCGTTTACCGCCTCGGCTATATGGGCCCTTAATTCATTCGACATGTACTTTGAAAATTCTTTAGTGAATTCGTTTGGTAATTCCTCTGGAAGTTTCTTTTGATAATTCCTTACGGAATTCCGTCTGTTCTTACTTTTGAAGTTCTTTGAGATACACTCTTGCGATCCAAGAATTTACAACGGAACGGCCGAAGACAATCTCATAAGAATTACCTAAGAAATAAAAAAAAAATAAGGCGATCATTAGAGAAGTTCACAAACAATTTCCAAAAAAAAATCACAAAGCAATTACTATGAATGTTTGAAAAAATTCAACTGAATTTCTTGGAGGAATTTCTGTTTGAAGTTCTTAAGGAGGAGTTTCTTATTAAAGTGGCTTATTTAAGGAATTTCTTAAGCATTTCTAGCAAAAACACTCGAAGCATTAAGAAGGAAATCCTATAAAATTTCTAGAAGGAATTTGTGTAAGAATATTCGAAAACATCTTGCAGGAGTGATTATAAAAATACATGAAACAAATCTTTGCATGAAAGAATTTCCGAACGATTTCTTGTACAAAAGTATTTGTTAAATACCTGGAAAACAGGTTATGAAACAGGTTATGAATGAATGAATGAATGAAATCAATTTAGAAGATTCAAAGACAATACTTCAATAAATTGTGAACGAATCTTTGCAAGAAAATTTATTGGATGAACTACTAAAGAAATCTTTGCAAAAATTCCTGAAGAAAGTTTTGGAGGAATTTCTAAATTTCTCTTTGAAGAAATTCCTTTGAAATTTTGACTTGCCTTCCTTAAGCGATCCCTGGAGAAATCCAAAAAGTAATCCTTGGTTGAAAACTTGAAGAAATTATTAAATAAATTAAACAGGAGAAGCTTTATCTGATTCATGAAACCCTTGCAAGAGTTTCTAACAAGATCCTTGAAGAAATTCTGAAAAATCTTTTGATAATTTTCAAGAGATGTTCCTGAAGAAATATTTAAGAAATCCTTGAAATTCTTGAAGCGATTCCTGGAGAATTACCGATGTATATCCTCTGTAAAATTTTCGCCTTGTGTTAATCACTTAAAATATTCTTCTAGGCTCTTCCTGAAAGAAGTGGCAAAACAGTCTTAGGAGAAATCATTGGGGAAACTCGGAAGAAATTGTTTGATTCGATAAGATAAGGTATCTGCTCCATTAACATTTAAGCATATGTATATGCTCCAAAGAAATGAAGCGCTTTGTTTTTTTTCTTATTTTCGTATTTATGTTAAAAATTAGCAAAAAAAAAATAAACAATAAAATCGTAATCAATTGGTGCCATAATCGCTTTGTTTTCGAATAGGGTGAGTTTCGGATTGTAAGATTACTTAGGGCATGTTGTTGAACCTCCCAGGAATTCTCAAATTTTTTTCAACGATTTTTTGGAGGAATTTCTAGGAATCATTAATAAATGCTGGTGTAATTCTTGACTGAGATGTCTAATGGAAACTTAGGATAATTTTTCAAAAAGTTTCTCGAAAAAATTGCAGTAGAAATTTTTAGAAAAGTTGCAAGAAGAATGCTAGAAAAATTCCTGAAGCAATCCTTGGCAAAACTCCTAATGTTGATGTTGAAGGAATTCCAGAAGGATTTTAGAAAGAATTCTTACAAAACTCCTACAGAAGCTCCCCTGAGAATGTTCTTAACTTCTGTGAAAAAATCATCAAAGGAATATTTTGAGGATCTACTGAAAGAAACCATGGAGGAATGTTTGAGGAAATTCTAGAAGGACTGCTCTTCCTCTGGTCTAGCTCCGATGTAATTTCTCGGAAGAATATCTGGCTCCAAAAGAATCATTGGAGAACTTTTTGTAGTATTTTTTCTTGAATTTTTTAAGAATTCTGTGAATGATCTTCTAGATGGATCCTCAAAAATGTTCATGATAGAATCCCTGCCCGAGCAGAAGGAAATAACAACAGCATAAGTTAATTACCATAACATATTGTGTTATAAACTTGTCTGTCATAAGCGGCAAAATAACAAATTCCATAACAAAAAAATGTTCCTGGAAAACCATTCTAATAACTTGTTTTGTTAGTTTCAATAACAACTTAATAACAGTGATTTCGGAAAATATTTCAATAACAAATTTTGCTATTATTATGCTATTGATAATAATCGGAGAGCAGGATTTGCTATGATATCAAACTCGTTACTAAACAAGTTATAATACTTATTATATATAATTATTCGCTTTATCTCACAAACCCGACAATAACATTAGGTTCATCACTCTAACGCAAGAAATATTTTCAAATGATCGAAAAATACTATATTCAGATTTTAATTCATTCTAAGAGATTTGAAGTCGCAAGATAATCGAGCTTTAGTAACTTATACAGGGTGTTAGGTTCCTGAGTGCAAACTTTTTAAAGGGTGATAGAGGACCATAAATGGTGAAAAAAAATTGTTCTACGCATATGGTCAAATCTCAACCGTTACGTAGTTATTGAACTCCCCATGTTTTTGACTCTTATTGCCTTAACTGGCTATAATTTTAAAATGGTCAAACTTATCGCACTTTTTTAATCCTTATTCGAAAGATTATTGAATTTTCTATCAAATGGCATCTTTGAACCGATCGGTTTAGTTAAATAACTAAGTTTTCTAGAGCAAATAGCTTAAAAGTTGTGTGCTTTAATTTGTTTTTGTCAATTATCTTTGAAAAATGCGTAATAAATTAAAATTCTTTCTTTGGCAAAGTTGTGGCCCCTGTTTCACTGTACAATTCGTTCTTTGACATCAAACTTCTACCTCCTATCGTTTTCTTGCAATTTTGATTTAAACGTCGCATTTCAAATCAGAAATTTGCAATCGTCATGGAAAGCACTTTTTTGCGCACTGTGCCGCACATTCAAATCAAAATTGCAAGAAAACGATAAGAGTTAGAAGTTTTGCGTCAAAGAACAAATTGTAGAGAGGAACAGGGGTCACAACTTTGCCAAAGAAAGAATTTTAATTTATTACACATGTTCTAAAGATAATGGACATAAACAAGTAAAAACACACTATTTTTAGCTATTTTGCTCTAGAAAACTTAGTTATTCAGCTAAACCAATCGGTTCAAAAATGCCATTTGATAGAAAATTCAATAATCTTTCGAATAAGCGTTAAAAAACTGCGATAAGTTTGACCATTTTAAAGTTATAGCCAGTTAAGGCAATAAGAGTCAAAAACATGGGGAGTTCAATAACTACGTAACGGTTGAGATTTGACCATATGCGTAGAACATTTTTTTTCACCATTTATGGTCCTCTATCACCCTTTAAAAAGTTTGCACTCATGAACCTAACACCCTGTATATTATCAAGTACGACGTGCTTCGATTTTCACCTGTAATTTATAATCTGTTATACTTAAATTGTTTCCGGAGCACGTGTGACCTTTGTTTTTTTTTCAGCATAGAAACTGGAGAACTTTTAGAATGATCAACAGTTTTGCAGAAAATATTTGGGATATTGGAAATATTGTACAGATTATTACAATTTTCCTGGAAAGATTGTTTTAATTCCTCGTTTTTAACTGAATACAAATATGGAACAACACAAAGGGACAGGTCATAATTGTCGAATTGTTGCTGTGATTTCAAAACATGTTACTGATGTGCTATTGCTGATAAGTTGATCAATAGTACAACAATAACTAAACTTGTACTTCAACAAAACATGTTATTTAAATGTAATTTAGTTAATGTATATCAATAGCTTGATTATAACAAAATAAGATTGTCCAACAAAATTTGTTATGGAAAAGCTATGCCTTGATAATTAAATAATAACAAAACAAGATATAAAAACAGGTTATGTGATTTCGTAGTTAATAACTTGCTATTCTCCTCTGCTCGGTTGGTGAACTTCTTGGACAAATTGTTCGAAAAATATTCGATGAAACTCGATTTGCAAGAATCTTTTGAAGTACTCTGAAGTACTTTTGAAAACATCCTCGGAGACAATACTGTAAGAATTGCTGAAGGATTGCTTAGAGAAATACTGCATGACATCCTTGCATTAATCACTTAAAAGATTCTTGAAGACAAAATATTCTTCAAGAAAGATTGTTTTCTAATGAAGAAGATAAAGCCATCTAAATCCCTGAAGGATAACTTGGTGCAATTCCTAAATAAATTGTTAAAAAAATTGAAATTGTTCTATGGAGAATATCTCACACTCATTGATGGATACTCCGGAAATCTCCAAAGGAATTCATAATGGAATACAGAAAATAATTTTCACGCTACTGCCAAGTACAAAAGTCGTGATTACAACAGCGAAACAGTCGAAATACAACATCATTCGAGTGTTAAATGTACAGATTTATCATTGTAAAATATGTACATCTGTAATTTCCATGAGGGCCCACAATTTTGGTTCCGCACCGGGCCCCCAAATTCCTAGCTACGCCACTGCGGCGGCCCACTCAGTACATGTTTTAGAAATATTTGTTCGGAATCATGAGTATTGTTCCTGATTTTATTAAAAAGAATAGAGGAAAAGTGATCAACTCCCCCCAGATTACGGTACATAGTACCACAGTCAAACAGACGTCTCACTCTACTCACTTTTCATCGTTACCATTTTTAACGGTTAGTTCAAATATTTTGTAGTTCGCAAATCAGTCGATCGTTTTTACTCCTGTTTGACGTTTGTTCACTTCCGCCACCTACTGAGTGGTTTGCGTAACATAGCTTGGTTAGCATTGGGCGATTATGTTTTCGTGGCGATGATTTTTATCACAATTTGTGATAAAAAGTGATACGTCTGTTTGTCTGTGATAGTACTATAATAACACTAACTACAGTTTTCTATTAGGAGTCTGAGTCTGATACTGAGAATGGGTACGACAAAAGTAATGAGAAAGCTTGATCAAGTAACTTTTAGGAAGAGGTTATACCATACTACAGGCGAGCACACAGCCCAAGTAACAATTCCATTGCTGGTTGGTTTTGTTTGATTTTTATTAGGGTTTTATCACAGCAATAATTAAAACTCACAGTTTTATGACTGCTTTTATGAAAACCATTGATGAAATGTTTTATAGTATACTTGAAGATATGCATTAAGAGTAAACAAAACCCTCCGATATGTAAACCTTCTGGCAATCATTATTACCACAATAAAACTGTTAAAACTCCCAACAGATGGCGATCCGTTCGATTAAGAACGACATCTGTTGGTGGAAAAGCCGAAACAACGACACTGCTAGGTTTATTGCGGTCATCATAAAAGTAAACTTGCTTTCGTGTTATTTTCGCTGATTATGGTCGTCGCCATATTGAAGAATTCGCTAACGTGAATGGAAAATAGTTATTTTTGCTCAAATTAGCAATGAATTGATAGTTTGCCATAATTTCCATAACGTGCTCACATAAATAAACTATCTCTGCTGAGTTTTCTTGTGATTCGCGATAGTTTTACTAAATTAACCATTTGATTTATTTCATTCCAAGATGATAATTTTTACTATTTTCGAAGCGCATTAATTTTATGGTTCTGCAACCCCAATATTCACGGTAAAATTGAATGCGCATAAGCCTACCAACACAATAACTACTAAAATATTGCTTTAAAATGATCGCTTTCTACTTACGAATGATGCATCCTCCTGAACTTTACGTGCCATCGAAGAAGCTTTTCTGCATCTTGAGCTGTCATAGTTTTGTTGATAAAAAAAAAAAAACAACAACAATCGAGAATGGGAAACTTCTCAACTAGGTTTTAAAACGGGTTTATTGCTACTTCTAATGCGGTTTGCAAAACCTCTCCGAGAGTGGTCCACTTAGCCGGAAGATTCTCTTAAAGAGGTTATCAAGAGGTTTTGATGTATAAATCAGTTTTATTGCAAGTTTTAAAGATTTGGTCATGAAGATCTCTTGTAGAGCCGAACAAAACTTAAAATGTTACTTGGGAGGGTATCATTCCCGAGTGTGTCAGAGGTCCTTTCGTAATATGGTCATTTCAAATTAAAAATATATACTTTTCCACGTATGTAAAATTCTACTGAGAAAACTCAAACAAATTTGGCATCCCTGCTGCCAGCAGTGGGGCCCAAAGTGGCTCCAAGATTTGCGAAAAGGATCCCGAAGCCAAGGGTAAGATTTATTTCCACCGGGACACAGCTCCGGCAAAACTTTGGGGTGCATGGAAAAGGTAACATTTTGAGCCGTTCGTCTTCTGCTGGCTGCTCCCTCGGCGACGACGACGACTGAAAAGTCTTTTAAGATTTAAACCGAACTCGTTTACGCGTGTATGCATGTAGGTGTATGTGGAAGGCAACGGGTGCCACTGGGGAGAGCTTTTAATTTATTTCATTAGTTTTCACAGGATTTGTACCTGTACCTCCTGCGCCATCAGTAGTGTGTGTCCCCGTGTGTGTGCGAAGGAACATTGTGTGTGATTTCTGCTTTCAAGTCGGAAAGGGTTTCTGCTCTGTTGGATTCGCAGAGGCAGCCGGTGAGTGAGATATCGTTTGTTCATTTGGGAATGAAATGTCAGAACGTGGGTGGCTGATGCTGGAAATCCAATTAATTTGTCGAGCTATTAATTATAATTTTAAACGAACGATTTTCGGGTACGTGAAGATGCTGGTGCTAAGCTTACTTGTGATTTATTCGGAAATAAGCAGTTTTGATTTATGTTCATTTGCATTTTCAGTTACTTTTTGTTTCCAGAAAGAAACTATCCATGTGTGAGTTGAAACTGCACAAAATGGAATTTCAATTCGACGATGTTCTAATTGATGATTTTCACTTGTTTGTTTTATCAACGTCAAGACCAATGCTGAAGCTCACAACAACTCTAACCACTAAATGTAATAATGTGCTGTCCATAAACTACGTAGACTCAATTTTAACCATATCAGACCCCCCTCTCCCCTCGTAGACTTTTGTTCATACAAAATTTTCAAACCACCCACCTCATCCCGCCTCCCTTCAGAGTCCACGTAGTTTATGGACAAACCCTTGTCAAGCTGCGCATAAAACTCTCCGTCATCAACCATGTACGGTACCGACAACCACCACGGTATGACTTGCAGTGCCTGATGCCACCGAAAATTGCCTTAACCCTCAGCAGTCGTGTCTTCGACCATCTTCGACACCTCGCTCACGCTGTGTAGCACAAGCGTACATTTTTCATTGGGCGTTTACTATGCGTTTACCCGAGTTAACGTACGCGCGGGGAATCTAGAGGTTGCGTTGCCGGAGTAAAGTAAAAGCAGGTACAAATAACGCAGCCTATAGAGCACCGTCGGATACGTGAAGCGCAGTTGTTGGGACGAATGTTTCTACTAAGAAACCCAAATTAATCCACCTAGTGGTGATAGTGCCTTTCTCGTCGAACATGTTCTCACAATCTTTCCGGCAACGTAAGTCAAAGTGTTTCTGAATCCGAATATTTTTATAGAAAAGCAAGCATTTTATCAGACATCTTTGAATTGACTTAAAACTTATTGATTGCACATAGTCCGACATTATGTTCAACGTATAAGCAGGGCTGAAAAATATCAGACTTTTCAGTTGACTGCTTGAGCACTTTGTTAGGCATCTTCACTAACACTGGAGGCTGATCAATATCAAGACGATACTAACAAGCTAAGCTATAACTCTTTACACAATCACAGATCACAATTTTTTTTTCTGCACATTTGGGCAGTATCTTATTGACCGTTGAAAACAAGAGCGATAGGTAGTGAGTATAGTGCGACGTCTGTTTGTATGTGGGTTTAATTTGTAAGATTTTGTTCTCTTACACATATTTATCGCTTGCATTGGTTTTATTTACTTTCGTAGTTCCGGCGAAGCACCAAACGCTGGTTGTGCAACCCTACCGGTAGTCTGTAATGTGGTGTGAGCCTATTTTATAGTTAACCGTTCCTCGGGTTATTCAAAAAGCCGTGATGTAATATGTTGCATGGTACATTTGGTTACTTTCGATGCGGTACCGGAACAGGGATACCCGGAACCGGTTCCGGATCACTACCGGTTCAGATACATATGGTCTGAGAATATTTTCCTGTTGACTGTTCATCATGATATCAAAAAAGCCACTATTTGATAAGTCGCATGTATGCGTTTGGTTAACTTTGAAACTTGGCCACCTCTGGCGGGACATCTGGAACCGGTTTCGGAACACTATTGGTTCCGATATGCACTGAGAATGCTTTCCTGCATACTGTTCATCAGGTTATAGAAAAAGCCGCGGTTTGATATGTCACATGCATGGTTTTAGTTCAATTTTATATTTGGCCACTTCCGGCGGGACACCCGGAACCGGTTCAAATATGGTCTGAGAATATTTTCCTGCTTACCTTTCATCAGGATGTCAAAAAAGCCACTGTTTGATATGTCGCATGCATGGGTGTGGTTAACTTTTATACTTGGCCACCTCTAGCGGGACATCTGGAACCGGTTCCGAAATACTACCGGTTCCGATATGGTCTGAGAATGTATTCCTTCTTACTGTTCATCAGGGTATCGAAAAGGCTGCGGTTTGATATGCCGCATGTATGGGTTTAGTGCACTTTTATGTTTGGCCACTTCCGGCGGGACACCCGGAACCGGCTCCGGGACACTACCGGTTCAGATATGGTCTGAGACCATTGTTCTGCCTACCGTTCATCAAGTTTTCGAAAATGCCGTAGTTTGATGTGTCGCATGGATGGGTTTGTAGCGTTTTCATATCTGGCCCCATCCTGGGGTACCGGTCCGGAACACCTAAACGGCCATAACTCCGGAACGGCTTGACCGATCCGAACCATTTTCAATGGGAAACAATGGGACCACATTCCGCGTCGAATGAACCATCGGTCATAAAAATCGGTTGAGGTTTAGTTCGAAAAAGTGATGTGACCTTTTTTGTACACAGACATACATACACACATACACACACACATACACACATACACATACATACACACATACAGACATTTGCTCAGTTCGTCGAACTGAGTTGATTGGTATATGTGATTCGACCCTACGAGCTTTCTATCAAAAAGTCGTTTTTGGAGTGAACATATAGCCTTTCCAGTACACTTAGTGTACGAGAAAGGCAAAAAGGAACATATTTGCCGGAAACTTCGAGAATTCTTTAGAGTTCAGCAAACGACCCATGGTTACTTGTTATGTGGTGATAGTTACTTCCCTGGGTGAACATTTTGAACAGTTTTGGGGCATCGTGTAGCTGAATAGGTCAAACCATTCCGTTGAAGAGTAGTAGTGCGAGGACTACTACAGTGAAACAGGCTCCCGTGACACGACACCGGTCGTTACGCTGTCCGAATACCACCACACCCCGAGCAAGATCGAATGATTGAATAGTCTAAGGTGACCGTTACTCGAAGGCCGAATACGTCGATCTAGGTCTCATGATCCCAGTTCCGATGATGAAAAATGTATTTCGGGCGTTTATTATCTCCCGCACCACCAAGGTATCGAGCAGCACTGCCAAGGTAAAGAGTGATATTTGACAGCTTCGCCAAGACAAGTTCCGGATACTCCCTCAACGATTTCCTCCTCGTCATACTGGATGAACTCCTCAGTCTCGTCCTCCGATTTCCGATAGCGGTGGTCCAGATATGGAGCAAATCTATGGCCAAATCATGATGAATCCAGCGGATCGCCCATTCCAGAGAATTTTGTAGCGTTTCGACAGTTCAGAACTCATCCAGACGTACTTACCTTACCGATCAGGCTAAGACCGGGGTGGCCTCTGCTGTACATAGTAGCCGTCTCCATTCCACTCGGTCCATGGCTGTTTGTCTCCAGTTCCGCACTCTGCGTAGGGTCCACAGATCGTCCTCCACTTGGTCGACCCACCTAGCTCGCTGCGCTCCACGTCCTCTTGTGCCGGTCGGATGACTCTCGAGAACCATTTTAATCGGGTTGCTATCCGACATCCTGATGACGTGACCCGTCCACCGTAGCTTCCCGATTTCCGCGGTGTGAACGATGTTTGGTTAATCGTTATGTGTCCGACAAATTTTTGCTTTTTTTACACCGTGCTTTTTAAATGGGCGCTGGGTACCAGGGTACCCTGTCGGCCACATAAGGGTTAACTCAGGAGCTGATGCAGCTCGTGGTTCATTCGCCTTCTCCAAGTCCCGTCTTCCATCTGCACTCCGCCGTAGATGGTACGCAACACCTTCCGTTCGAAAACTCCAAGGGCGCGTTGGTCCTCTGCACGTAGGGTCCATGTTTCGTGCCCATAGAGGACGACCGGTCTAATCAACGTTTTGTAGATGGTTAACTTCGTGTTACGGCGAACTTTATTCGATCGTAGAGTTCTGCGGAGTCCAAAGTAGGCACGATTTCCTGCCACAATGCGCCTCTGAATTTCTCTGCTGGTGTCGTTGTCGTCGGTCACCAGTGAGCCCAAGTACACGAATTCTTCAACCGCCTCGATTTCATCACCGTCGATATGAATTCGGGGTGGCGGGCGCGGTGATTCCTCCCTGGAGCCCTTTGCCATCATGTACTTTGTCTTCGACGCATTAATGACTAATCCGATTCGCCTGGCTTCACTCTTTAGTCGGATGTACGTTTCCGCCATCGTCTCAAATTTACGAGCAATAATATCAATATCATCGGCGAAACCAAGCAGCTGAACGGACCTCGTGAAAATCGTCCCACTCGTGTTTATCCCCGCTCTTCTTATTACATCCTCCAAAGCAATGTTGAACAGCAAGCACAAAAGACCATCACCTTGCCGTAACCCTCTGCGAGATTCGAAGGGACTCGAGAGTGTCCCTGATACTCGAACTACGCACATCACTCGATCTATCGTCGCCTTGATCAACCGTACCAGTTTATCCGGGAATCCGTATTCGTGCATAATCTGCCATAGCTGTTCTCGATCGATTGTATCATACGCCGCCGATTTGAAATCGATGAACAAGTGATGTGTGGGCACGTTGTATTCGCGGCATTTCTGCAACACCTGGCGGATGGCGAACATCTGGTCCGTTGCAGCGCGTTCACCCATAAATCAATCCTGATATTGCCCCACGAACTCTCTTGCAATCGGCGATAGACGGCGGCATAAAATTTGAAAGAGTATCTTGTAGGCAGCACTCAGTAGTGTGATCGCGCGGTAGTTCCCGCAATCCAACTTGTCGCCCTTTTTGTAGATGGGACACACGATACCTTCCATCCATTCCTCCGGTAATACTTCCTCCTCCCAAATCTTGGTAATGACCCAGTGTAGTGCTCTCACCAGTACTTCTCCACCGTATTGTAGAAGTTTGCTTGGTAGTTGATCTGCTCCAGCGGCTTTGTTATTTTTCAACCGGTCAACATCCTTCTCAATCTCTTGGAGGTCAGGGGCCGGAAGTCTTTCGTCCTGTGCACATACTCCTAGATCTGTTACCACGCCACCTTCGGTACTTGCAACGCCGCCATTGAGGTGCTCATCGTAATGCTGCCGCCACCTCTCGACCACCTCACGCTCGCTCGTGAGAATTTCCCGTAACTATCTCGGCACATGTCGGCTTGTGGCACGAAGCCTCTGCGCGAGCGGTTCAGCTTCTCGTAGAACTTTCGTGTGTTCTTGGCGCGGTACTGCTCTTCCATCGCTTCGCGATTTCGTTCTTCCTGCTAGCGCTTCTTCATCCGGAAGACTGAGTTCTGCCTGCTCCGCGCCTGTCTGTAACGTGCCTCATTCGCTCTCGTACGGTGTTGCAGCATTCTCGCCCATGCTGCATTCTTCTCGTTTTTCAACTGTTCACATTCGCCATCGTACCAGTCGTTTCTGTGATTCGGAGTCGCGAAGCCTAGTGTTGTAGCCGAGGTACTACCTATGGCGGATCGGATGTCCCTCCAGCCATCTTCAAGTGTAGCTGCGCCAAGGTGCTCTTCCGTTGGTAGGGCCACAGCTAACTGCTGCGCGTAGTCTTGAGCCACTTCTACGTTACGCAGCTGATCAGTTGAACCGCGGCTTTCGACTTCGACGCGTGGTAATAACTGTCAAAAGTTTTGAGCACATGCATACATCGACTAAGTTGTGATCCGAATCTATATTCGCACTGCGGTATGTGCGGACATTGCTTGTATCCGATAAGAATTTACCGTCGATTAGAACGTGGTCGATTTGGTTTTCTGTTTGATGGTCGGGTTATCTCCAGGTGGCTTTGTGGATATCCTTGCGGGGGAAGAAGGTGCTTCGGACTATCATACCACGGGAGGCTGCAAAGTTTACGCATCGCTGGCCGTTATCATTCGATACGGCTTGCAGACTGTTTCGCTCAATTACCGGTCTGTACATTTCCTCCCTTCCTACCTGCGCGTTCATGTCGCCGACAACGATTTTCACGTCACGCGGCGAGCAACCATTGTCCATTCATGTTCTCTAATTATTCAATATGGCGACATCCATTTAGGTATCGGATGTAACTTCAATAACTTCCGCTACCTTTTATATGCGTTAGACATAACATCGAAAGTAGTGCGTTGTGTAGGGTCGAGTCCAGGAACGCAAAGGAGGAAACCCAATTGGATGATTTTCAGCATCAACATACAATTCTTTAAAGCTGACCTGCGCTTCCCAACTGGTGACCTTCTTGCACAACGTCTCTCGAAATTCTCCCTTTCCAGAGGGTTCTCGACTACTACGATCATTTCTTCACGTTGTCCTTAACATCCAGCACATGTAAAGGGACACCGAAGTAAATTATCCACAATTTATTTTATGACTACATTATCAAGTTCCTACAATCCTCCTAAAAGGCTTATTGTCGTAAGTATGACACACACTCAAAACACAGAGAACAGACATCCAAGCTAGAACAATCTTTCTTTCGAACGCTGTGTAAGAAGTCAACTGTTTTCAGCGTTGAGAACACTAGCGTTACCCAAGCTTGCTATTCGGTGAAAACATTCGCGAAATGATGCGATTCGCTGTCGACAACGAATACGTTTTCGCCCTTCCTCGCTTTATCAAACCAACCTCCCGTACGAATAGCCCATGAACAGACTCGACGCTGATCGGCATTGTTGGCTGCTCCTTTTCTTTACTATTACTTTAGAGCTTTTAGTAGAACTTGTTACTTCAGACTCTAGTTTAATTTAAAAAAAAAAAAACACTTCACTAATACTTCACTTTTGCAAAAGAAAATAAAAAATGAATAACTCTTTTAAAGAAAACTAGAAAGGACGAGCAAATTCCTTTTAATTCTACTACTGTGCTTATCTTCGGACAGATAGGCCTATTTCGTCTGTGACTTACAGACTTCTTCAGTGTCAAGTGCTCGACTTGTCAAGTCGAGCACTTGACACTGAAGAAGTCTGTAAGTCACAGACGAAATAGGCCTATCTGTCCGAAGATAAGCACAGTAGTAGAATTAAAAGGAATTTGCTCGTCCTTTCTAGTTTTCTTTAAAAGAGTTATTCATTTTTTATTTTCTTTTGCTCCTTTTCGCCGTTGAGCTGTTGCGTTCCAGCCAAGCCTGTCTTTTCATCGCTTTCGATGCCTTTCGATCAGTTTATCGCGAAGCATCGCAGGCTGGAAACGTTATTGGTGTG
The DNA here is from genome assembly GCF_035046485.1 of Aedes albopictus. Taxonomy (NCBI): domain Eukaryota; kingdom Metazoa; phylum Arthropoda; class Insecta; order Diptera; family Culicidae; genus Aedes; species Aedes albopictus. Next base: position 100,752,157 of record NC_085138.1, on the reverse strand, counting down.
GTGTCGGTACATGCGAGTGTCGCTTCTGTGTGCGTTTCGAGCGTTCGTGCCGTAGCTTCTAAATCCAACCCATTCGGTGTTGTTCGGCTGTTGAGTGAGCATGTGGCGGCACTGACAGATGTGTGCAAAATCGTTTGTGATTTACATCATGTTCGTTTTGCCACCTCTTTGCCTCTGGTCATCGCTGAGCAGTGTTCGGTTCAATCGCAAGCGATAAAAATACAATTGATAAATTGATTGAGCATTCGTGAGGTGATAATTTGCATAATTGGCGTTACCTAAGCAGCATGTTGCTGCAGTCAGCGGTGAATATGCATATCTAGATAAGTTTTATATTCACCGCTGACAGCAGCGTGGGAACTTTGCGATAGCAGTGCCATCACAATGTTGCTACTTGTGTTGGCAATTCAAATGACCGTTAAATACCTTTGGAACTGAACTTGGATGTCTGTTCTCTGTGCTCAAAAGAAATTGATTTTAAATTAATTAAATTAATTTAAGAATAATTTCCAAGAATCCTCCAAACTGCAAAAACTACAAACGATCATGTGTAAAAGTTTTGCTCCGATTTGTTGGTGGTTTTCAAACATCCAGACCCTCCGGTTTTAACGACGAAGACCGCGACAATGAAGCCACCATCGCACATACTCACAGAAACCTCATGCTCCTTCACCATGCAGTGTACAATTGCCTTTTGTTTGTGACGCGAGAGTGGAACATTAATCACATCTCGAACAGCTTTCTCTCATTCGTCGCCGTGGAGGTGAACGTACACCATTACAAAAACACGCTTTTGTATGTACATATGGGACCCCTTCTTTTGCAACAACTAGGGTATCGCGCTACTTGGGCGGTGGTTTTCTTCGTCTGTTATTTTCGTCTGTTTTCCACTGTAACTCGGTCAATTTTGAACCGATTGACTTGAAATTTTGTACACGGGTAGATACTATACCTATCTCACCGCATTCCAAGAATTGTGTCAATTGGTTCAAGACTGACTGAGTTATAGTGGAAAACAGACGAATATAGAAGCCACCGCCCAAGTAGCGCGATTCCCTATTTGTGAGGCACTGTTTCGGTGACACTGGGTAACTTGCGGTCCCGAGCCGAAGTGAATAACAAAATGAGAAAAAAATATAAAACATTTCTTATCCGCTAGGATAAAATCTTGAGAGTCCATTTATAAGTAAGATACGATAATACAAGGAAGTACAAAAATATCCTTATCCGGGCCGGGATTTGAAGCATGGTGTTTTATTAGGCTACCAATGACCACAAATTGGGTCTACAGATACCTCAATCTAATCTTAAATCATGCTTTCCGAGTGGTAGTACTCGGGGTACTACCACCGCCGCCCTTACAAACCACAATCTCATGTCCCACCGAGCAAGCGAAGGGATAACTTTTCCACTCGGTAGGAGCGGCACCACCATCAACACCGTTTGCAAGATTACTTCTCCTGGAAATTTAATCACAGACAACTCGTGCTGCGCCACGCCACGCCGCGCACGCGGCAAAAAGCCAGTCTGCAGCCATACAAAGCGCTTCAACAACAATTGCGGTTACGGAATGCATGGATGGATGGCTTCATTCGACAACGATGGCGAGGACGACGACCGCGGTGGTATGGTGGCTGGCGACGCGGACGCCGTGATAAGATGCAGACACTGGCACTGGCGGCGTGGCGCCGTAGATTTGTTAGTTTGTTGCTTTATGCTTGTAATTGAATTACGCTCAATCAGTTGGGTGCCACCGCGTGAATGTTTTCCTCAGGAAATGAATTGTCGTCGTCGTCGTCGTCGTCGTCGTCAGAACGGCGTGGCATTATTTCAAGGAAAGTTTGTATGGAAATGTAACTTGCAAGTTTTCACATTTTCCAATTATATAAAATAGGGGTTTTATCTTATTTTGCGTCATATTAAGCACTTATCAATCTTGATTGGGTTTAATTTTGCACCTCGTCTAATGTCACGACCATTTTGACACCAAATTGAAAATTTATAGATGAGCTTTCATATCTTGTGCAAAATGTTGTAAAACATTCAGTATTTCCTTACAATAATAAAATTAAATAATTGCCTCGTACTCTATTCCCATCTACTCCATAACTATTTCCGCCACAACATCAATTCAATTTCCATCACAACTTCTACGTGACACTATGGTACGTAGAATGCATAGTAGTTTCACCACATGTCCATAATCCAAATATTTGGAAATCGCCCAGGAATTCATCCAGTGACTACCCCAAGATTTTCTCCAAGAATTTATCGAGGAATAACCCCAGAGATTCCTCCAGAGATTCCTTTGAAAATCCCTCCAGGAATTGATGGAGGAATTCTTCCAGGAATTCCTCCAAAAATTCCTACAGTAATTGCACCAGTAAATTCTCCAGGGATTCCTTCAAAAATTTATCCAGAAACCCTTTTAAGAATTCTACAAAATTTCCTTCAGAGATTCCTCCAAGAATCCCGTCAGGGATTCCTCTGGAATTTCAACCAGGATTTTTTTAAGGATTATTTTAGGAATTTCCTAAGGAATTTCTCCAGGAATTTCTTCAGATATTCCTCTATTAATTCATCCAGGGATTGCTACTGGAATGTATCCAGGAATTTCTCCAAAGACTCCTCCAGAAAATTCCTCCATGGATTTCTCTAGGGATGCCTCCAGGAATTCTTCAATGAATGCATCCAGGAATTTCTTTAAGAATTCCAAAAAATCCTCCTTGCTTCTGGGAATTTTTAAAGAATTCCTCTCTAGTTAGCCTAGTGGTTATGGTTACAGATCGCCAATCCGGAGTCGGCGGGTCCAATTCCCGTTCCAGTCAACTCCCTGGGCATAGTGTATCATTGTGCTTGCCTCACAATATACAAATTCATGCAATAGTAGCCAAAGAAAGCCTTTCAATTAATAACTGTGGAAGTGCTCAAAGAACACTAAGTTAAATAGAGGCAGGCCAAGTTCTAGTGGGAACGTAGAGCCATAAAGAAGAAGAAGAAGAAGAAGAAGAAGAAGAAGAAGAAGAAGAAGAAGAAGAAGAAGAAGAAGAAGAAGAAGAAGAAGAAGAAGAGAGAATTCCTCTAGAGATCCTTCCAGAGACTCCCCCAAAAATTCCTCCAGAAATATCTCTAGAATTTCATCGAAAGTTTATCAGAAATCTTCCAGGAATTCCTCCAGGAATTCACCCAGAGATTCCTCCAGGAATTTTTTCAGGAATTTATCCAGAAATCTCTGTAGGTATTTCCAAGAATTCCACCAGATATACTTTCACAAATTCCGCAGGGATCCTCCAGAAATCCCCCGGGAATTCCTCCTAGGATTCCTCCAAGAATTGGTTCAGGGATTCATCCAAGATTTTCTCCAGAGATTCCTCCAAGAATTCTTTCAAAAATGCCACCAAGAATTTATCCAGGAATTCATCCAGAAAGTCCTCGAGGAATTCCTCCAGAAATTTCTCTAGGGATCCTTCCAGAATTCTTATAGAGATTGCTCCAGGAATTCTTCCAGGATTTTCTCCAGGGATTCCTCCAGAAAATCCGACATATAGCCCTTGTTGAGGCCATCAGCAAGCTACTGGGGTAATTCAACATTCGCACTTTTCATGCCATTACTGTATCAACTACTCGATCTTTCCAATCATCAAAACAAGTAGTGTATTGTTTCCATTCAAGCCATTGTTCATATTAATTCAAATTCTGTTCGACACACCACCTTTGTATGTACACTACACATTATATATCTTGCACACAATAGTTCCATACAATAATGATCCTTTAGAACATTGTTAATTCAATAGAGGAAGGCTGATATAAATAGGACACCAATGTGTACGGAGTTTCAGTCTGAAATAAATTGTTGAAGAAGAAGTTTCTCTTTTTTTTAACCTTCCGGATAGTATCCGCGATAACAGCCCTTCAAAAATTTCTCTGGAAGTATCTCTAGGGATTCCTCCCAGAATTCCTCTAGAGATTCCTCCAGGATTTTTTCCAGGGATTGCTCCAGGAATTCATCCAAGATTTTCTCCAGAGATTCCTCCAAGAATTCTTCTAGGGTGTTCTCCAGGAATTTCTCTGGTGATTTTTTAAGAAATCAATCGCGGGATTTCTTCAAAAGTTTATTCAGGGGTTCCTTCGAAAATTTCAAAAATCTTTCCATCATCTTTTCCAGGGCTGTTCCCAAGAATTTCTGAAGAATCACTTGAAGTTTTCGAGGAAATCCATCAATGAATTTCTCCAAGAATAAATACCCCTGCAGCTCTTACAAAGGAAGTTCTTCAGAAATTCGTCCTGCGATTCTTTCAGGAATGTTTATATCCTGATATTCTTATTTTTCCTCCAAGTAACCCTTCAAGAAGTTATCCATTGATTTTCTCAGGAACGCCTCAGAGATTCCTCTAAGAGTTTTTCCAGGGATGTTTTGAAGGTGTTCTTTTAGAAAGCCCTTAAGGGATTTTTCCCAAGTCTGCCGAAAATTTTTTAAGGCTTTCCTACAATGATGGTTTTAGGATTCATCTTCTTCAGGAATTTTACCAGACATCTTCTTTCGAATTTTGTGTAAAGATTACCTCGGGTATTTCTCTTGGATTTTCTCCAAGAAGTTGCTTAAAAAATTATCCAGGGATTCCTTCAGGAATCCCTCCAGCATTTTCTTTTGGAGTTTATTCAAGAATTCCATCAGGAATTCTTACAATATTTAAGTCTTCCAGGGAATCTTTCGTACATTTCAAACCATATTTCAAATAAGCGTCACGGCAGCACAGGTTTTGGTTGCGCAGAAGTTATTTGGACAAATAAGTTTTAACATGCTAAAATAGTTTAGCGGATACCAATGCACAGTGGTCCACGAAACAGATTTACGAGGAAAGATGCATTCAGCGCCTTCAAATGAGTTTTTAGACAAATATGGTCTTCTACAAAGTTGTTCCTAAAAAAGGCCCTCTTTCCAATGTACATGAAAATTAGGGTGGTCCATATTTTCAAAACTTTGTAGAAAATCATATTTGTCTGAAAACTCATTTGAAGGCGCTGAATGCATCTTTCCTCGTAAATCTGTTTCGTGGACCACTGTGCAATGGTACCATGATGGCATTCCACGGGTACAGTTCTTGCTATTTGTTCAGGTGCGTTCAGTTTAGAGCTCATTCGCGTTCCAAATTTTGAACTGAAAAATGTTCAAATCGTTTTGATCGCAGCGTGCCGAATATAAACTTGAACGCAAATTAAATTGATCGCGTGCAAATGCAACACTGAGAACGCGTTTCTTACATTCAGAGTCACTACTGTACAGTAGTGAATCCTCCTGCGCTTACACTGGAGCGCTATCTCGACAAAAACTCCATCCGGACCTGCGGCCCAACCAACGCTGAGGGACTGCTATCCCCGCAAGTTCCTCGTCGGTGATCCTCTCCTCATCGCCAGCCTCAGCCCTCAGCTGTCCTACTAAAGGGGGCCGGCCAAGGACTAGGATCATGACGCGAAAGAACCCCCTCGATGACCCCCACCAACATCCATGGAGACTGCTATGTTGAAATCATTACCTCGGTCACCAGACTTTGGCAGCGTTTCCTCAGTTTAACCCTTCCTCAGTTGGTGCACGACGCTGTATCCACCGCCTAGCTCGTAGAGAGGTATGATACAGGTCCCCAATCGCTTGATTCCACCAGTAAAGCCGATGGTCTCCATCTTCCTCCCCCATACGTTACTGATTTTAAATAAGACCTGCAATTTTTGAATGGCTCATCACACTTTGGTTACTCAAAACAATCCAGCTCCTAAGGGTAAAAGCGTGACGAAACTTATGGACGTTCCTTCTAGGCTATCGGTTTACATTCTGCACATATACTCTATCAGTAAAAGTGCATTAGTAATCATTTCTTATCTCGCTTTGTCGTCGTCACGCTTGATAAACGTACACGGAACTACTTCGCGGAATTTCTAACAGGTATACTTTACACCTACTTCCTAATCTATGTTGCAACTTTTTATGAATTGCGTTATGATAAGATATGGATTATAAAAGAATACAAGCCGCGATTGGTATGTGCAAAAATTTAAGAGCGCGATTGAGCAATTTGAAGCTTTCCACTAGGGTGGCCCACACTTGTATGAAAAACATAAATGTTGAAAAATACCTCCTGAATCGGAAGTTTTGGACTCCCAGAAGCAACGTTCAAAATTTGAGCAATATCGTTTGAACCTAAAGGGGCGCTCAAAGTGCTTGAAGTTTGTATGGGAAAACGTGGCCAAATGTATGCAGAAATCTTAAGTTTTTGATTTTTGCCGCTAGGTGGCGCAGTAATCGTTTAATGATAAATAATCACTTGAAACTGGAATGTTTGCGAATGAATAGAAAAAATCTTTTCTTATACCCATCTATAAATCTGGAAAAAAATCTGATGTCCGCAATTATCGTGGAATTGCGATTATTTAATGCATTCCAAAACTTTTTGAATCTATTATAAACAAAAGTGTATTTAATAAAATAAAACATAGAATAACAAATGCACAACATAGATTTTTCAACTACTACTAATTTATTAGAATTTGTAAATTACACCTTAACCGCAATGGACAAAGGTGACAACGTCGAATCACTTTATACTGACATCAGTAAGGCATTCGACAAACTTGACATTCCTATGCTGATTTTCAAGCTTGATAGATTGGGAATTAAATTGAGACTTTTGAAATGGATCGAATCGTATTTAACCAACCGAAAACAGATAGTAAAATTTGAGGGGAAAAAATCACACCCTATCAATGTATCATCAGGAGTTCCCCAGGGATCACATTTAGGACCTTTACTTTTTATATTATTTGTTAATGATATTTCGTACATTCTTAAGCATCTGAAAATTTTAATATATGCTGACGATATGAAACTTTTTATGGAAATCACAAACGAAAAAGACATGGACACGTACATATCTTAGGGAAATATGTATTTTTGATCAATGGTGTAATAAAAGTCTACTGTAGTTGAACGTCAAAAAATGTAATTTGATTACGTTCAGTAGGAAACATAGCACACCGCCTATAACTGTGACAGAATTAGAGATTTGGGAGTTATTCTTGATTCTAAGCTAGCATTCACTGACCATTATAATGTCATAATCCATAAAGCAACCAATATGCTGGGTTTTACAAAGCGTTTCGGATACAATTTCAAGGACCCTTATACGATTAAAACATTGTGTATAGCTTAAGTCAGATCGGTTCAAAAATACTGTAGTATAGTTTGGTCTCCCTATATGATAACACATGAAGAACGAATTGAATCAATTCAAAAGCAGTTCTCTTATATGCTTTACGCAATCTAGGCTGGACCACATTTCCGTTGCCTTCATATAAGGCTCGATGCTTGCTTATAGATATCCAGACTTTGAAGGAACGCCGAGAATTTGCTATGGTCTCATTTGTAAATGATATTGTATCGCAACGCATTGACTCGTAAAATCTACTATCGTGTATAAATTGTTATGCTCCAACTAGACAATTGAGAAATAAAAATCTATTTGCTTTAAACAATCATCGAAGAGATTATGCCAAATTTAGTCCTTTGAATCGAATGATGTCTCTTTACAACCAGCACTGTGTATCAATTGATTTGACCATATCACGAACAAATTTAAGAAAATATTTCAACTCTTTAAGATACAATAGGATATAGATAGGCCCATATAGCCGAGGCGGTAAACGCACGGGTATTCAGCATGACCATGCTGAGGGTGACGGGTTCGATTCCCGGTCGGTCCAGGATCTTTTCGTAAAGGAAATTTCCTTGACTTCCTTGGGCATAGAGTATCTTCGTGCCTGCCACACGATAAACACATGCAAAATGGTCATTGGCAGAGGAAGCTCTCAGTTAATAACTGTGGAAGTGCTCATAGAACACTAAGCTGAGAAGCAGGCTTTGTCCCAGTGAGGACGTTACGCCAAGAAGAGGAGAGAGGAGAGAGGAGGAGGATATAGATACAGCCTTAAGTATATATGTAGTCTACGTTATGATTGACGAAATAAATAAATAATTAACTTTGGTATTATTGTAAGCGACTATATGCGTCGCTAAAAGACGCTTATTGAACTTGTTCAATCAGTTCCAGATCATAATTCGTACCGTCCAATCGCGATGTTGTCTTGCCTACGGAAGTTGTTAGAGAAGATGATTCTCTTTTGACTGGATAAACGGGTTGAATCGAGGGGCATGTTGTCAGATACACAATTCGGTTTCCACATTTGCAAAGGAACGAACGACTGTCTTGCGCTGCTTGCTTCAGAAATTCAGCTTGCCTTTGCTCAAAATCAACAAACCCGAGCAGAAGAGAATAGCAAAATAATAACTACAAAATAACATAACCTGTTTTTATATCTTGTTTTGTTATTATTAACTTATCAAAGAATTACTTTTTTATAATATGTTTTGTTAGACAATCTTATTTTGTTATTATCCAGCTATTGATATACACCCATTAAACAACATTTAAATAACATGTTTTGTTATGGAGCAAACTAAGTTATTATTGTGATATTGAGTGCGTACAAATATTTTATAAACAATTCCACAACAATAACATATTCTTAAATTGTAACTACAACATTGGAGATTAACGTTCTTTACAGCATTCCGTACATATTATCTAATTATTCTAATTATTATTCTTGTTAGCTTATTATTTTATGAACACTTCAACAATTATTTCCTGTTTTTTATCATTTTTCGTATCCAGTTTCATATGGTCGTATCCATTCCATAGAAAATCTCAGAATGTTGTAATACTTGGTAGATTAGTAGTTCCTCGGAAATAATCCGACTCATATTCTAAGGACAAACGTCTTAAAATCCCGTTTCAACAGTTCATCAGAACTTCAAACTCACAAATCTCAAGAAGCAAGCCTCAAACCACAGTGCATTTTATTATTCTGTTCTTGCTCACTTGTAATAAGCTTAAAATAGGAAGACCAGGTGCGCTTGTTTTGTTTACGAAGACATTTGTGCACTCGAAATCGTGAGTAGGTGCCAAAGTCGGCCATTGTGGCGGCCATTTTAGGATTCCAACAAGTCTGTCCTTAAAATTCGCATAGGATAACTCTATCTAAAGGGTGGTCCAAAAAATTTTGCTTTTGGTTTGTTATCAATAACTTTTGAAGATCAAAATTTGTTATGGAAATATTTTCCAAATTCATTGTTATTAAGTTGTTATTGACACAAGCAAAACATGTTATTTAATTGGTCTTCCAGGAACATTTTTTTGTTATGATATTTGTTATTTTGCCGCTTATGACACGCAAGTTTATAACATAATATGTTATGTTAATAACATTAAAATAACTGATTTCATTACTCAGTTATTTTGCCAAAATAACGCATTTTGTTATGCGATTGTTATTCTCTTCTGCTCGGGAATGAGCTCAGTGTTTTTGGATATAAAGGGGTCTTTTGATTCAGTTTGTGTCGATACTCTTTCTGACAAACTACACGGAAGTGGCCTTTCACCAATTTTGAACAACTTTTTGTATAATTTGCTATTTTAGAAGCAGGTGAGTTTCGCTCATGGCGACTTGACAGTTTCACGAATTGACTACATCCCGAGCAGGAGAAAATAGCTGAAGAATAACAACCTCAGGTATGGAAAAACGAATACCTACAACCTGAATGAGGTATTAAGAAGCCCTGCATAAGAGGTAAAATACCTGAAATAATAACTGATGTGTTTCCTGTGCATAACACGCGAATAATTACTTCAGGTATGGTAATACCTAAATAATAATCGGCGATTTTTCCATACAAATAGTGATTTTTCCATAATTGAGTAATACCTTAATCAGTCCTCAAAACCAAAATAATAACTCGTTGAGGTATTCTATCAATACCTACAAAATACCAAAATAAGTCATTTTCAATACCTGGACAACCGACCAATACCTGGTTTTGGTATGATACCTGACTTTGGTATGCTCCAGTTATGTGTCAGTTATTCATTCCTGCTCGGGATGGGTCTCCCCCAGGGTTCATGTTTAAGCCCCCTTCTTTACAATTTTTATGTCAAAGACATAGATGATTGTCTCATGGAAAATTGCACGTTAAGACAGCTTGCGGATGACTGTGTTGTTTCTGTGACGAGATCAATAACAGTTGATCTGCAAGGACCACTACAGGATACTTTGGACAATTTGTCTACTTGGGCTCTCAAGCTGGGTATCGAATTCTCTACGGAGAAAACTGAGATGGTTGTTTTTTCTAAAAAACGCGCACCCAGAAGATCTTATCAGGCTGTACCAAACAACCATTCTGTCGCTTTTAGAATACGGTAGTTTTTGTTTTCAATCCGCGGCGAAAACACACTTGCTGAAGCTTCAACGGGTTCAGTACCGTTACCTTCGGATCGCGTTAGGTTGCATGAACTCGACTCACACAATGAGTTTAGAGGTACTGGTACTGGTGTACACTGTACAGCCTCTGACAGACCGCTTTGCGGAGTTGTCGTTCCGGTTCCTCATCCGATGCGAGGTTGTGAATCCGTTGGTCATAGAAAATTTTGAAAAGCTGCTCGAACAGAACCCTCAAACTCGTTTTATGAGTGTGTACTACTGGTACATGACGCTGGAGGTAAGCCCATCTACGGTTAACACCAATCGTGACAACTTCTCAGACTTCGACTGTTCCTCTGTGGATTTTGATCTCTCTATGAAGGATGAGATCACCGGTATACCGGAATCTTTTCGTTCCATAGGTATTCCTTAAATTTTTGCAAGTAAGTTCGGGCATGTTAGCGGGGCCAGACAGTTCTTCACAGATGGTTCCAAAACCGATGATTCGACTGGATTCGGTGTCTACAACGAATTTCATAGCGCCACCTTCATGCTTCAAAACCCATGTTCGGTATACATTGCTGAGCTAGCGGCTATATACTACACCTTAGAGCACATTCGCACTCTTCCACCTGAGCACTACTTCATTTTTACCGACAGTCTAAGCTCTCTGGAGGCTATCCGGTCAATGAAACCGATGAAGCACTCAGCGTACTTCCCGAATGGAATACGCCAAGTATTGAGTGCTTTGACCAAACGCTCATTCACCATCACCATAGCTTGGGTCCCGTCACATTGCTCGATTCGGGGCAATGAGAAAGCGGACTCACTGGCTAAGGTGGGCGCTAGCGAAGGCGATATTTACGAGCGTCAAATCGCCTTCGACGAATTTTTTGCATTGGCCCATCAGCAGACCTTGATCAGCTGGCAACACAAATGGAGAGATGGAGAGATGGGTAGATGGTTGTACTCCATTATTCCACAGGTGTCGAAGAAGCCATGGTTCAAAGGGCTGGATTTAGGCCGCGTTTTCATTCGTGTAATGTGTCGGCTGATGTCCAACCACTATTTGTTGAACGCACATATGTACCTTTCGTATTGGGCTCTCAGAAAGCAATCTCTGTGTCTGTGGCGTGGCTTACCAGGATATCGAACATGTCATGTGGGAATGCAATGAGTATCGTGAGGTCAGATCTAAGCTGCATGAAATTCTCCGGGTCCGAGGAAAACAACAGAAACCCGTTAGAGAAGTGTTGGCAGGACTTGATTTGGAATACATGAATCTGATTTTCCAGTTTTTGAAACGTGTTGATGTCAGAATTTGATGTAGTACGTTCCTTGTTTTCGTTGTCCGCCTTTTGGTTTTGTTGTTCGCCCCTGTCTGTCGTCGCCCCCTTCCGTTTGTCCTCTTTTTGTCGTTATCTACCGATGAAGTCCTTTCTTGATGGTTCCGTTACAGATATGGACAATTTGTCCCATCAATGTTTTTAGTATAAGTTAGCAAATAATCTAGTTTCAAACCCATCAATCCCTCCTTCCCAATTTTATTTTATTTTTTTCTCAATCCTTAACCTCGAAACAGCCGCGAGTACTTCGGCTTCCCAAACTTACATAGTATTAATGCAGTAATAAATTGTAAAATGTAGAAATAATGTAAAAACAAAAGAATTCGGCTCAGTTATGCCCATGTGGCGCCCAAGCCTTACAAATAAACGAATAAGTAAAAAAAACATCGAAGATGTTTGAAGATATTTGAAGAAGTACACTACATAGAAACCTTACCCTTAGATTTTTTTTAAACATTTTTCTACAGAAAGCTTGCCCAGGATGGCCAAATGCTTCTAACCTTTTTTTTTTTTTGAATTTTTATTTTTCATCGATTTTTTAAAACAAGCGAAGGCAACCAATTTTTAACATTGTTTAAATAAAAATACTCACGGTTTCAATAAAATACAATGCATATTTTTTCAGTAAATTTAACCAAACTCAAGTGACAGTCAATTTGAAAAAATAGAAAAAACTTTCCTCTTTTCAACAACATTTCATTTTGAGGTGGTTTTTGGAGAAATTTTCGTAATGCCACCGCCACTGTTAGGTGGATTAATAAGATTTTTCAGAATCTCAGTAAGAGTGAAATACAGATAAGTCGTTATCAGTCCCTCTGCTAATGAATCATTTATCGATAAAAGCGATTTATATGTTCGTTTAGAGTTGCAGTAATGCAACACGCTTCGCTCTATAAGTAACAATTATTATCGTGATGGCTTCTCCAATCGGATCATTTGTTTTCTTCGATCTGGAAACTACGGGTTTGATCACTCCCACAAGGACGCCTAAGATAACCGAAATTGCTTTGATAGCATGTTCCACCCAGCACCTGCAGGAAACGAAGTGCGGTGAGCTTCCGCGGGTCCTACACAAGCAGACATTTTGCCTCAACCCAAGGAGAACGATTGATCATGAAGCTTCGAAATTTTCGGCGCTGTACAATGATATGCTGGAAAACGAAAGCAAATTCGACGGCAACATAGGTATAATTTAGTGTGCTTCTGTGGTGAACTTGATACTAACTGTTTATTCACTTGTAGTCCAGCTGATGGTACTATTTCTCCAACGCCTTCAAGGACCAACCTGTTTAGTGGCACATAATGGGAACCAATTCGATTATATCATTTTAAAAAAGGAGCTTGCGGATTTGAATGCCCAACTTCCGGACAATACATACTGTGTGGACTCTTTGCCGCTATTTCGAGCCTTGGATCAGGCAAGAGACCTTGGGCAGCAGCAGCAACGGCCAGCATTCAAATCATTTCGGCTTAGCAGCGTACACGAACGATTGCTTGGCCATCCACCGAAACAATCCCACTATGCGGAATGCGACGTGGAAGCTCTGCTAAAGTGTGCTATCGCAGAAGGAAAAGGCTTTGTGGAGCACGCCGAAAAGAATAAGATAAAATTTCGTAAGTTTTCCTCTGAACGTTGATTGTCGCTTGAGGCAAGATTTGCTAACACCTACCAAAGTTTTTGCATGAGGCATGGATAAATAAAGCATGAGCTGCATTGTGATTATTAATGGTGACAGGATCCTTATTAATCCTTCAGCACGCGCGCTGTTGTAAAAAGTACAACACTACCAAAAAACCTCGCTCGTCGTATACAGCGCGAGCGCGGTGCAGTTTAGGTTGCTTGATGGCGCGCGTCGTGAAAGGTTAAGTGTGATGGATAGTTAAATTTGATCACAGAAAAGGGACGCATCATGCCAACACTGCATATCACTAGCGAGGTTGCGATTAGTAGCTGTTATTGTTGTAACACAGCGCAACATTGTTTTGTCTCAAGAGCAAACTTATAGATCTCTGACATCCAAATTCGGGCTCAGATTTGTTCCAGCACGTCACAATTTTGAGTGACTGTATCTACACCGTTTCGGGCATGCGGATTCTCCCGGATGCCCAGTGGTCAATGGTTTAGAGGAAACGGTGGAACACGTTTTGTTCGTGTGCCCGCGTTTTCGCACAATGCGTGACCGCATGCTTGCCACATGCGAAGAGGACACAACTCCGGACAATCTTGTCCAGAGGATGTGTAGGGATGAGTTTGGCTGGAACGCCGTTTCAACAGCTATCACCCATATCATCTGGGAGCTACAGAGGAGGGGGCGTGTGGACTCGGAGAAAGGCTAGCGCAGATGCTTTACGAGAGGTTGTCCAAGGGTTCGGAGTCGGCTACGTAGGTCATAGAGAACATCCAGGTAGCGATGCTGTCGTGGCGTCGGTCTTCTGGGTTAAATCCGAGCCCACGCTTGGAAAGTGGTCCCTGGCAAGGTCAGAGCAGGTGAAAGCCCTATGTCGCCACGTCCTTCTGTGCGCTAGATAGGCCCTTACTTGCGGGATGGTCAAATCGCTGTGCATGCGATATCAGTTCTTGATGTATGCAAAACAGTTGGGCGTGGGCGGGGTTGACCCTGCCGCCTTCCGAGGACAAAGCGAGTGGTATGGACCACTCGGGAATCTGGCTCAGTGCCAGCATGCTACCGTGATGGACTCTCCAAAGTGATACATCGATGTTCGTTGCTGCAGGCTACGCAGCCAACCTTGAGGGTGCGATGTGCACTAGCCCCTCTCTGTAGCAATGTCTTCTCGGTGGTTCCGGAGAGACGAAAGGTTTGGCGATCATAGGAATGCTATTTACTGGGTCGATTAAAGAGTAGTTCTGGTTATCTTTTTTTCTGTGAAAGACGGTCCTTAATCCCACACTACCTGGACCTCCCTGTTCAGGTGTCTGTTGAGCAGATTATCCCTCATGATTAAGAAAAAAAAACAAATTAATCCACCTAGCGGTGATGGCGCCTATCGCGTGCCTTCGAAAAACCCATTTCAAGAAAACTAATGTGATATGTTGATGAATATCGCACTTTCAAACGTTTAACAAAAATCTATATCATGGCACCAGAGACCGTATCGTTTATCGGACTTTTGATTTTTGAGCCATAAACTCCTAAAAGAAAGCTGCAATCTTGCATTTGAGCCCTCATTCTGAATTTAAGACCGCCATCTTGAAAATTCTGATTGCTATTTTGGACTCCAAAATCCAGACTTCTTCCTCATTTCAGTTATATGCACCCATATTGAATGGATTTAGAACCTAAAATTCCATTAAACAGCCGTCATCTTGGATATTAGACCGCCATCTTGATTATTTTGGATGCTATATTTGGACTCCGGGAATCCTCCCTATACCAAATCCCATTGAATGATTTATTAGTCCAAAACACAATTGAATAGTCGCCATCTTGAGTTTTGGGACGCTATCTTAGAATTCAGATAGTCATTATAAATAGTCTGGCCACCATTTTTGGACTCCGCACATATTCTCCATATTGTATATACCCAATACCCATATTGCATGGTTTTAAGGCCTAAAACTCCATAGAACAACCGCCATTTTGAATTTGTCATCTTTCCCATACCAAATATACCCATATTCCATGGTTTTAGAGCTCAAAACACCAATAATTAGCCGCCGTCTTGAATTAGGAGCCGCCATCCTGAATTTAAGACCGCCATCTTGTATATTTATTTTTTATTCTTAACTAATTAACCTTATTTACAGCTACTTCGTCCACTTGGGCACTACATGAGTGATTCCGATTGACAGCTGCACTTACACTTTTTGTGCAACACCTAAATGTATTCTATAATTCAATTATACCCATTATTTTAAACTGGTTGCTGTTTGCTTTGTCCAACTCAAAAGCCACCCAAGTAACACAGAAAACATCTTTGAGAATAAACTTAAAAAAAGACGTTGTAGTATAGTACTATAATCGTATTTGTACACATATTATGTTGAAATCATGTTTTAACTGTGTTTGGAAATAACAAGTTACTGAAAAATTTTATCATCCTCACTACAAATTAAAATAACGTAAATTTAACGTTGGTTCAACAAGATATTTGTGTCATCGTCTTCCTTCAATTGAAGATGATATGTATAACATCAGCAGCACATAGTTATAACCTTTGAGCTCAAACATGTTATTAAAACGTTGGTTTTACGTATTAAATACGTTAATGTAGAACATTATCAGTTTGCTATCTCTTCTCACTAACTTGATCATTATTTAATAAGCATCTCTTTCACTTAAAAATACAAGGCAATCCAAATACGATAGCAACTTTAATTTTATGCTTTGTGGTTTGATCCCGCTACAAGTATGCTAAACGGGGTAACAAATGGGTATGTTACTAGCCTCTAGAAAACTTGGCGCAGACCACCAAGCAGACAACTGTCACCATGGCTCAAAAAATGGGCGCCACCATTCAACTTTATATAAACGGCAGGCCTCCCGTCACCTTAAAATCACTGGGGTACTTACGTGGCGGCGAAATCTCACTTACGAGCACAGTTGTTACACTATTTTTGATCCCGCGAACAATTAATTAGTATTCGTTCTAGCAAACGCACTCCACTTTTGTTATTGTTATACCTATGTTCAAAATAGGTCATGCAAAACCAAAAATGACATCGTCGTATTCTATTGGGAAATAGATGTTCAAAATACGTTGCTATGATGTTTTTTCAATGTATTTCATTCGATTCAACTGATATTCGATAAACATGTTATTGAGATGTATAACAGTCGTAATTTGAACGTATTTCTGAAATGTTGGATTCTTCCATATATCAGGCCAGACCAATTACAGTGCCTGCTAAAAAGTTTCACACTACCATTTTTATATATAGCCGCTTGTCCATCTACTGATGGTTCTGCCAATAATTATCCATCCGGAGCAGTTTATATATGTAATGAAATAATATAATTTCCTTTTTGATAACGAAGACAAATTCTGCAGTCTAAAAGACCATTATTAATACATCATAATTAAAAATAACATCCCAAAACATTCTGACGGTACTTTGTCAAGAAGCCACCATGTTGTATGTCTGAAAATTTGTTTGAACATCTCTTACAAACCACAGAGATTTCAAAAAGCTTCCCTTCTTATTTCCAATCCGATGGAAAGCGAACGAATTTATGAGGAGGCAAAGTGCTTATTTCACCATAAATTTTGAACGGCACATGAAATTAAGTCATAGTGCCCAAACATCGAGATGGTAAATTACAAACGAAATGTAAGGCCTGAAAATTATTTTGAGCCATCACTAAATACTGCATTTATAAAAGATGCCATATTTATTTGCTGTGCGTAGCTGACAAATGATAATTTCGTGCCGGCAATAAGTAAGTTGTTATGATGTTGCTGAGAACATATTCGATACATAATTTTATGTTATAAGAATGTATTGAAAAACATCTTCAGTAACATCAAAGATGTTTTATAAGCCGCCATTTTTTGCGCTTTTTCGGTTATATAAGTGTATGAAAATACGTTTCCCATATTTGAAACAAAACATGGACGTTTGTATGAAACATGTATTATATACAGTATTATAACAAATTGTGTTACTTGGGCATCCTCCCCCCTCGTACATTTACGTTTATACCAATTTTACGAAATTTGTATGGAGCGTAGACTTTGGCCAAACCCCCCTTAGTTGCCCGCTAAGAGTCTACGTAGTTTATGGACAGGCCCATAGAGTAATAGTTAAGCTCAGAAGAGGGTCAGGTGTCAGCTGCTCTCGGGGGGGAGAGCCAACTGACGAAAAATTGCAAGTGCCGGGGCTGGGACCGAACACATGACCATCCGCTTATGAAGCGAACGTGTGACCACTGCGCCACGGCCCCCGGCAATCCCATCTTGTATATTCTGGTCGCTATTTTTGTAGTCTGGACTTCTTCCCCATACCAAATATACCTATATTGCGTGGTTTTTGCGCCTAAAACTCAATTAAACAGTCGCCATCTTGAATATTGAGCCGCCATTATAGATTTTTGTTCACCATATTGTGTATTATGGTCGCAATTTTTGAAGTCCGGCATTCTTTCCCATACCAAATACCTTATTGCTTGGTTTCGGAGTCTAAAAACTATTAAACAGTTGCCATCTTGAATTTTGAGCCACCATATTGGATTTTAGAACGCCATCTTCGATATTCTGGTTGCCATTTTGCGAGTTCAGACTTCTTTTCCATACCAAATATACCCATATTGCATGGTTTTAGAGCTTAAAACTCCATCAAACAGACTTCATCTTGAATTTTGAGCCGCCATCTTAAATATTAGGCTGTCATCTTGAATTTTGGGCCGACATCGTGGAATTTCTAGTCTCCGGTATTGATTTCCGCACAAAATTCGTCAACCATGATAAAGGTTACAACAATCGTAGTTCGATGTGTCGCATGATAGGGCTTGGTTCAGTTTTATTTACGGCTAGTTTTACCAGTGCTGGTCCGGATCACCGAAATGGCCATAACTCCGGAACGTGTTGGTCGATCCGGACCATTTTTAATAGCAAACAATGCGGTAAAGTTCCGGTTCGATTGGAACTATAATCCGTAAAATCGTGACCAGCGGTGCCTTAAAAATGAGTGAACTTTTTTCGCGCACAGACATACATACATACATACACACATAGAGTCATTCGTCGTACTGAGTTGATTGATGGGTAACTCTCGCTTTACTTACTTACTTAAAATCATTCTTTATTTTCAATTTTTGTTTTGTTACATTGTTTTTACATATCAAGTGTTTTTATTCGTAGATACTTCATCTTTAGTTTTAATCTGTTGTTTTAGTTTTGTTTTAGTTTGGAATTTTGATTAGAATCTAATTTACATGACAGCTCTTTAGAGCATTGGTGTTTTTAATTTGTTAATTTCAAAATCCTACCTAACTACAGTTAACTACAAATTTGATAACCTAGGGGTGGGGGAATAGCTCCCGGATAGCCTATTGATCTGACAGGCGGCAACGGACTTTGAACCGTTCGATAGACTCACTAAATCGGTCGTTGAGGGGTTTGACTTCAGCCAGACGGTGGACCTCAGATGTTCGGGTCCGAGTTGGGGTATTCATGATCATTCTGAGGAACTTATTTTGGACCCTTTGTAGTTTAAGATGATGGGTTTTTGCACAGCTCTTCCAGACCGGCATGCCATACTCAATTACAGGAAGGATGATTTGCTTATAGACAGCAAGTTTGTTCTTCAGGGACAGAGTCGACTTGCGGTTGATCAATGGGTACAACAGTCTCAGGAGGATGTTGCATTTTGTTACAGTTTTGTCGATCTGCTGGCTGAAGATCATCTTGCTGTCTAGTGTTAAGCCAAGGTAGTCGGCCGAATCGGACCATTCCACCGCTGATCCATTGAGCATGATTTTACAGTCCTCAGCCGGAACAAGTCGTGGGGATTTTGAGTATGGGAAGAGGATGACCTGGGTCTTCGCCGCATTGACACATATCTTCCAGCTAGTTAGGTAGCCTGTTAGAGCATTCAGGCCTCGTTGGAGTTTGGCTGTCAGCGTTCGAGTGACCCTGCCACTGTATATGACGGACGTGTCATCGGCGAACAGCGATAGAGTTCCGCGTTCTGGTAGTGGAGGCATGTCAGATGTGAACAAATTGAACAGCAGTGGGCCCAATATGCTGCCTTGAGGGACACCGGCAGGGATGTTCTGGGCATTAGAGTTGACTCCATTGATTGAGACCTGAAATGCTCTGTTCGACAGGTAGTTTTTGATGATTTTGACAAGGAAGCTGGGAAGATTGTACCTTTGCAGCTTGTACACCAGGCCATCGTGCCAGACGTTGTCAAATGCTTTCTCAACGTCTAATAGTACCATGGCAGAAGATTTAGCTAACGACTTGTTCCGTTTGAGGACGTTGGTGACTCGAGACAGCTGGTGAACGGTTGATCGACCACGCCGAAAACCAAACTGTTCTTCGAGCAAGATGTTGTTTTGTTCGGCAGATGTTAGGAGCCGACTGTAAATAGCTTTTTCGAAAAGTTTTGATAACCCTGAGAGAAGGCTGATGGGGCGATAGCTTTTTGGCGAGGAAGGATCCTTCCCAGGTTTCTGGATGGGGATCACCTTTGCTAGCTTCCAAGATGATGGGAAGTAGCTTAGGCGGAGACACTGATTGAAAATCAGTGCCAGATGTTGGTAGATCTGGAGACTCAAATGTTTGAGTTCCAAGTTCATGATGTTGTCGAAACCTGGGGCCTTCATATTTTTAGATGATTTGATATAGGCCGACAATTCGTCAGCTGTGATCTCCAGCTCCTCCGAAAAGTCGTTGGGGATCAGATGTAGGTTGTTTGCATGCTCAGTTACAGCTGCTTCATGCGGACTGACTATGTCAAGACCAAGGTTGTGGGAACTGACGAAATGCCGACCTATTTCAGCAGCCTTCTCATCAGGGGTTACCAAGCGATCGACTGGATTATTGTTGTCAAGGGGAATCAGCGGTGGGATGGGCCTTGGCTTAGTTTTCAGGATTTTTGTAATTTTCCAGAATGGTCTGGCACGGTCTGGAAGAGCGTGGATCTTGGAAGAAGAGTCTTTGTTTCTGAGGTCCACCATTCTGGACTGAATTATCTTGGTCATACGGTTGACCTGGGTTTTTAAATCAGGCAGACCAGTACGCTGGTACTGCCTGCGAGTGGTGTTACGGAGTCTTATGAGGTCTTTAGGGAGCCTATCTATGGTCAAAGTGTTGCTTACCAGTGTCGATTCAGGAACACATTGCTCCCGGGCCTGGGAGATTGCCGCCTCAATGGAGTGCAGCTGTTGGTCCACGTCATCAGGAGTCTCTGGCCGCACCTGGTAGTCGATGCCGTCGTCAACACACCGCTGGAACCGGTCCCAGTTCACTCTGTGATAGTTACACCGGGTCCGATCGTACCGACCAACCGAAACTCTCGCTGAGACCGTCCCACTATTTACACCATGTCTTCAAAAATGTTTGAGGTGGCGATTTTCTGATAGTCCTCCCCAAAAATGTAAGGAAAATGCATTTGGTTAATCAAATCGATGGACCCCCCGTTAGTTAGAGCCACAAGCATTTTGGTGGACCCCTCGATTTTGGTCAATTGGTGGCTCATTTAAACCGTTATAATTCGAAAGTTTCGCCAGAAACCACTTAAAACGAAATGTTATTCAAAAGAGAAAAGATAGAGGTACTCTTTGCAGCTATAAACAGTTTGGTCGGCCATCTTGAATTTATATACCCGCCATCTTAAATTTATATACCAAAACATTCTTTTCACCATGTTGGCAACCACCGATTTTCAAATTTCTTGCGTCAATCGAAAGCTGGGACATTTTTACACAACATATCAAAAATTAGAGTTGTATCTTTTTCCTATCAAAAGTTATCAGCACTTTTGTAAATCATGACACGTTTTCTCCATACATTTCCACGCGCACCGACAACGACACGCAACAGCATCAAAGTTGGCGCCTGCTTGTATACACAGAGGCACCTGCAGCAAAATGAGGGCAAATCGGACATTCGTTCTCATTTTTAACTGTTTCTCAACGATGTGGGCATTACTTTTCAAACTTTTTTAGTGTTTTGAAAATCTAAACCTTTCAACTTTTCATTAGTGGATTCAGATTTTAAATAAATGTTTGTAAACACTGTGAAATTACGCTTCATTTATGTAAACAATCGGCACCTGGACCAGTGCGCAAAAGCGGCATGATTCGCAAAAGGGCTGATAACTTTTGATAGGAAAAAGATACATCTCTAATTTTTTGATATGTTGTGTAAAAATGTCCCAGCTTTCGATTGACGCAAGAAATTAGAAAATCAGTGGTTGCCAACATGTTGAAAAACATGTTTTGGTATATAAATTCAAGATGGCGGCCGAAATCAATATGGCCGACCAAACTGTTTATAATTGTAAAGAGTACCTCTATATTTTCTCTTTTCAACAACATTTCGTTATGTATGGAAAAACCACCGATTATTATTTAGGTATTGCCATACCTGATATCATTATTCACGCGTTATTCACAGTATACACACCAGTTATGATTTTAGGTATTTTGCCTCTTATGCTGGGCTACTTAAGGTGTCATAATGCATCACGAAGCTTTCAAACGAATCATTGACTTTTTGCTTTTCAATGATTGTTTGCCTCGCGTTTTTGAAGTGATAAAAAACTATCAATTCTGCAGCAACACAGCAGAAAAAGTATCATCGTAATCACTGCGAGTGAGCTTATAGAGTGATACTTTTTCATACGAATATTCGCTTTGGTTGCAGAAAATCATCACTTTGAAATTTCGAGCCGTATATCCAACATGGCTGCCGATGCTGATGATGCCGTAAGAAGCCTTAATACCATAGACTAATTTCAAGACCTCGATGTACCACAGAAAACCATTAAATTTTCTGTGTCCTGTCCGGTATCCAATAAATATTCATTACCGTGTATTTTTTCCGTGTAAATTGCCTTTTGTGTAAATTATATTTAGCGTGTTACACCGATCTGACAGCTCTGACAGTAAGGGACTAAACATAAATTACGTAAAGTGGGTACCGATGATTGTTCACAACCTGCAAACTTGACGGCGAAAAAAATCGCGACCATGACGCCGCTGTTAATACCTCATTCAGGTTGTAGGTATTCGATTTTCCATACCTGAGTTAGTTATTCTTCAGCTATTTTCTCCTGCTCGGGATGGCCGATGTTCGCAGAGAAGAGCGGTCCACTCAAACGGACAGCTTCTTTGCTGGGAACGCGACGTTGATGTGTGAAACCATACCACTCGCCGGTACATAATCCGATGACCTACCTCTTGAGTATCAGATGTCCTTATTCTATAAAAAAAAAGGTGTCCCAGAAAGCTGTGACTTGTGAGACGGCCTCTTCGGTTTGAACGGAGCAATTGGTTGCAACCTTGCGTATGTCCTCAGTCAGTACATGTAGATCAGGGAGGGCCAGGGCGAGCATGACCCTTGGACTCTGGTGGATAGCAAATCCAGAAAGAGGAGCAAAAGCTTAGGGACTCTAAGCCAATGAATGAGAAGTTGGAGGGAAGCTTCAAAGCGTGAAAAGGGTGGGGCCTTCGTTATCAAAATAGTCGAGTCTGAGTACTCAGAGCTCTTGATGACGGTGAGGAGCGATGCCAAGCTCGTGGATTCTGGAGGCAACGTAGGTAGTATCACAGAGAACAGACATCCAGGCCAGAACAAATTTCATTCGGAAAGTTGTGTAAGGATTTGAATCTTTACTTGAGTAAGGTTGCAAACCAATACACGATGACAACACTAATGCCACCAAACACCATATTGCCACAAACAGTGGTGAATTGAAACATTTCAAGTGGTGAATTAAATTAGTATGGAAAATTACCCGATTGCAGCGCCACGCTATTGCCACTTGTGTTGCCGATTTCAAATGGCCGTTAAATTCCTTACACAGTTTCGGAACTGGACTTGGACGTCTGTTCTCTGTGGTAGTATTCAACGTACTCTTACCAGTAAAATGATTCACGAGCTCTGGAGGGACAAAACGTGAAAGCACACAGCCTACATGTGTCTGGCGTAAGAGATAATTGGTAAGGTTATTGAGATGAAGGCTCTCACCGCTGAAGAACCTGGACGAGATTACGGACACGGAAGAGCTTGTCATGGCACTGGTGAACTATGCAAGCGATGTGGAGAAGTAAGTCATAATGCACAATGCTGCACTAAGCCTCCCAAGTCCACGTTTTGTCCGGGAAATCCGAGAATAGCAAACATAAAGCGGGAGGTCCAAAGTACCCGCCCTTAGGTGGTAAACGCAGATAAATTTGCGAGGAAGGATTGCAAAGCCCTCGTATATCGAAGACATTATACTTCAGCGACGATGTATTCAGGAAGGCGCTCCGCCGTGAGCGAAACTTACTAGGGAGTCCAAGGTGGATTCTAGCTATTACGAACCTGCGCCGGGCTTGTCTACGGGCAAACGCTGAACTGTCCTTTTCATAGAAGAACTGTCAAAGGCCTGCAAAATCAGTTGATTTTAAACGTCTTCTGATTAGGCCTATTAACAATATCAACATATCAAATATAACAATACAAAATTATACCAGGTAGGTTCTAGACAGGCGATGCAAATGCAATCACAATAACTCTCAACCACCCAAGGGACTCTTTCTCTTTCCTATATGTATTACCACAGAAAACGTCATCCCCAAAATAGAAAGTGGTTTTGCTTGTGCAACCTATAGTGCTTTCTTGGATTCCTCTCACTTCCACGAATAGACTCGCCAACCAGCGAGCGATTGTAAGATAATACCCATCAGAGCTAAGGAGAATAGCGTTCAGCACTATTGCCTTCCATTGCATTTCGTACGGTACGGTATGGGAAAACGCGAAGGTAAAAACCATTCTTTGCCATGTAGTAACGCAAATGCACGATTCTGGTGATTCTGGTTCGCTGGCTCGCCGCGCCGCCGTTGCTGCTGTTTGTTCAAGATATTTAATGTGTTTAATTTGGCGAACATTGCACCGGCGGCGAAGAAGGAAGCACCGGAGAAGAAATGGAGACACTATTTTTCCGTGCAGGAAAGTGCTTTTGCATGTGGAAGACGACAGCCTAAAAGGGAGATTAAAAATGTAAAAAAAATCTTAGATGTTAAAAGCTAGAACATGCCCAGACCCTTCTGGAGTATTTGATAAAAATCATGATTTATTATAAATTTGTAGCAAATTTCGGAGAAACTTCAGGAACAACCTTAAATCCGAACATAATCTATAAATAATTCCTCAATGCTGAGTAAACGTTTTGATTTTGGGGATTATGCAATCTTCCCAAACGCTTGAATACAAAAAAAAATCTCCTTCCTGCAATTCCGTCTTACACAGCACCGCCGTCATCCGTTTTCTGTTTGCAGCTCATCTACGGTGGATAAACATTTGCCGGTCGTGTGCGGTCGGTCGGTGTGCCATTTCAACACAGAAGGTTAACGCTTGATGGTCCATGGTGAAACTTGAATTTCGCTATGTGTACCTACTGGCTGCAGCCTGCAGCAGCTATAGGAGAGCTGTGGCCAAAAAGAAAGAAATGGCGAGACACCATTAGGGGTGACCTGCAGACGCATTTGCATTTCCGCTCCCGTGATTACCATTTTCAATTTTCCGGAGCTGGCACCGGTTCAGAAGGAAAAGAAATTCGTACCGCCACGTGTGATTGCTGATTAGGAAAAAATCCATGCTGTTGTCACCTAAAGTAATGGTATTTAGAATTAATCGGAGTGTTAAAATACAAAAAGTTATTTGCAAAACAGCGTTAGCCACTAACGGTGTCTATGGAGCATTTCCAGCGTGAAATCCATTTTTAACACGATATTTTTCAATTTAAATGAGATTTTGTTCATGAGCTAAGCTAAGCTGCGGACGGGATGCCTCACAGGTAGTCACGTGCCTCGGGCGGCCACTATCAGACTGAATAGGCCTATTACAAAGGGTCCTTAGAAAGTGGGGTTATAGGCGGGATATTAACTGGGCTACTGGGCAGATCGTAAAGGTCTCAACCAAATAAGGACTGGTTTGCTCATACCTGATTCAAAATCACAAAGAGCACACTGGAACTTAACTTTTTGGTTTCGGTGACTTCCGATTTCAGCACCAACGGTTAATTTAATTTCACCAGCTATTTGGCTTGTCGACAATCTATTTTTTTTTTTTTGTTTCTGTATTAACGAGATTTTTAGCCCTAGGCTAGTTCATCTCGGGACCCACGCTTTACTTCCCTTCCGAAGGAAGAACTCACATTTTGCAAGTTTGTCGGGAGTGGGATTCGATCCCAGGTCCTCGGCGTGAGAGTCAAGTGTTCTAACCATCACACCAGGTCCGCTCCACAGACAATCTACAGGGGATAGACAAAATGATCGGGACAGGCAAAATTTTCACTTTTCAAAAAATGTTCAATTAGCTGTAACTTTTTGAAAAGTGCATCAAATATTGTCAAATTTTTACTGTAAGTTCTTCAACTAGTTGTGTATCAGTGGACAAAATTTAGAATAAATCGGACAAATCTTCACGAAGTTATAAAGATTTTTGAAAAAGGTAAAATTATTCGGTAGCCAACTTTGAGCTGTTATATCTCCGGATTCAATGAACCGAATGTAATGAAATTTTGACCATTAATGAATTATATAATGAGCTATAAAAAACCATTGACTTAACTTAATATTCTCAACACGGCAGAAAATAATAACGATTAGATTATTTTTCTAATAAAACACCAAATTATCCAAAGCATCAACATCGTTTCAAAATTCAAGATGAAAATTAGTTCATTTAGTTTCCCTCTAATTTACTTATATATAAATGAGTTTTGAAGGAAAGTTACAACATAGCCGCCAATAAATTGAAAAAGTTATGGGATGCATATTAAAAATAGACCAATTTACTAAAAAAAAGTGAAAAAAATAAAATCGCTATAACTTGTTCGTTTGTAAAAAATTTCAAGTTAAGTTAAATGTTTTCTAGACTTCATTATATAAGTCATGAATGGTCAAAATTTCATTGCAATCGGTTCATTGAATCCGGAGATATAACAGCTTAAAGTTGGCTATCGGATAATTTTATCTTTTTCAAAAATCTTTATAACTTTGTGAAGAATTGTTCGATCTTTTCCAAATTTTGTCCACTGATACATAACTAGCTGAAGAACTTACAGCAAAAATTTGAGAATATTTGACGCATTTTTCGAAAAGTTACAGCTAGTTGAACATTTTTTGGAAAGTGAAAATTTTGCCTGTCCCGATCATTTTGTCTATCCCCTGTATTTGCCGCGAGAGATCGGAAAGGAATAGACTTTGCTCTTTGCGTTGTTCGACCCAGTAGCCTGTCTCTTTTTCCTTTTCCCCAACCTTCTTTGAATTTCCCTTTTTGACGTGGATTGTTTCGTGGCAACTCTTCCCCTTTCAGCTCATTTTGTTAGTAAGTGTTGTGTTAGGACTGCTCAGTGTAGGGTGAAACTGTATTAACAAATTTTGTTCTGATTTTTATTATCTTTTTTAACATTTACTAATATACAATATAATTTACTAACAAAATACAAATAACAAATTAACAATTTACTTACATTTTTACCTAGTAGAAACAAATTCTAAACAAATAACCATTTATTCTCAAATAAAAAAAAGTTAGCGTTTCTCAACGGCAACAACTTTTAGCAAAAAAACTGAGAGAAATATTCGATGTGAAACTATGGTGGATGTCTCAAATTTTCAATTTTCTAAAAATATTACCATTTGATTTTTTAAAATTACTTTTCTGTAGAAAGCTGACTGTCAGCCTCAAAATTTGTCAAATAGCCCAGGATGGTCCAATGCCTCTAACAATTTGATTTTTTTTATATCCATGAAAGATTATGCTTATCGTCGATTATCACACCTAAGTTTTTGACGAAGCGTTTCGAAGTGATAATGTATTCGCCTACACTGACACCAGCGGCGTCATGGTCGCATTTTCTTCCGCAGTCAATTTCGCAGATTGTGAACAATCTTCCGTACCCACTTTACGTAATTTATTTTTAGTTCCTTACTGTCAGAGCTGTCAGATCAGTGTAACACGCTAAATAAAATTTACACAAAAGACTATTTACACGGAAAAAAATACACGATTAAGAATATTTATTGGATACCGGACTGGACACCGAAAATTTAATGGTTTTCTTTGGTACATCGAGGTCTTGAAATTAGTCTATGCTGACACCGCTTGCTACTCCGACTTTCGGCTGCTCACTTAATTTTTGTGGTGAGCCAATTTCAGTTTCCTGGATCTCATCCACTTTTCACAATCGCGATCGAGTGGGTAGTAGCCAGCAAAAAATCGTCAACAAAGCCAACGATCTCCACTTCCATCGGGAACTCAAACTCAACACCTCGTCGTACATGACATTCCATAACACCGGACCCATGATGGATCCTTGCGGGACTCCTCCTGAGGTTATGGAAAGCACTTCCGACTCACCTCCTTGTCGTAAACTAGTACTCGATCCTGGAAGTAACTTCCGAGAATCTTATACAGGTACCTGGGTATCCCCAGATGCAGGAACGAATGAACTTTATAGTTTAAAGTGACGTTAATAAAAATGGACCAGATACAGGAGCGCATCGGCAATAGCTGACCAATTGGCGCTGTTAAACGCGTTCCTTAGATCCACAGTCACTACTGCAAAATAATCCTCCTTCTCTTACGCTCGAGTGCTTTCCCGGCGGTTTTTGTAACCGACAATATAGCGTCTACTGTCGACCTCCCCTTCCGGAAGCCATACTGGCTTTTTTTTCCTCCCCTGTTGGGGAAATTAAGCCACTGAATCCAATAGGCTGAACTTTTATGGCATAAGCCGTACTGGCTACTCGAGACACCATTTTCACCCTCGGTGTGCCTCATCATTCTAGTGAGGATGATCTTTTCGAGCACCTTCCCCGCCATGTCAATCAAATATTGGTCCATATGCCGACGGACGGGTCTCCGGTTGGTTTCTCCGCCTTTGGCAATAGAATCAGGCTCTGCCGCTTCCATACTTCTGGAGAAACTCTCTCGTCCAAGCGGTACTGCATAGCATACCTGAACATCTCGGGAGCCTACTTTGAAGGCTAGGTTCGGAACTCCGTCCGGATCAAAGGGACTTTGCTATCTACGCACGTTCAACTTCGGTGACCCTCTTCTCATCGCCGTCAACTTAGTCGCCTGTTCTACGAAAGGAGGCCAGGACTAGGATCATGACGCTAAAATAAGCCCCTCGATGATCCCTTCCAACATCTCTGGAGATTGCTATTAAGTGGCCATTACACCTCTCGTCTTGGCCATCACGATCCATCACTACACGGATTTTAATTGGCACTTCGACAGAGACCCTCAAAGGAGGCCTTTATATTTGACCTTATCTCGGTCTTATGCAAGCGGGGATTTTCGGCTTCCAGTCTCTATGTAATCATAAACGGATATTGGTTCAACACCTGACGTTTCGGTCACATATATTGTGCCTTTTTCAAAGGATCTGCAAATTGGACAGGTTTTAACATAGGTTTTAAGCATAATTCTACATAATCTTACAGATACAATCCCTCCGTTTACTCGTGAGGTTATGTATGTTTTAAACATAGTCGCACGTCTTCACTTCACTATAACGAGAAAACTGAATTATTCGGGTACCAGTTTCCGAAAGAGGTATCTAAACACCCACGTGGTTGAGTTCGTTGGTTGGCGCACTTTTTCAAATCGATCAGTATCGATCTGTTTTACCTCCTACGATCTACCTCTTGCCGGCGGCGTCACTTTCGCGCCAGATTTCGATTCTGTCTGTTTCTCGTTATAGTGATGATCGCTATTGTGCGCCTATTCCTCTGTTCTTCTATGTGTTGTGTGCTGTGTCGTTTTGACTGTGTGTAATACCCCTGCGCAGGGTCGTGCAATTTCGAAAGGAAAACATGACGTACGACGACTGTAGCAAATCGTTTCCCATGCGAACGGACTGCTGTGATGCTTCATCTCTCACCCAGCAACACACTCGTTCGTTGCTGCTACAGAAACAAGTGCGTATGAAACATGGGATGATACACTTGGATTTTCGTTTCATTTATGAGTCATTGAAATACTTCAACATGCTAAAAACACTATTTAAACCACATTTTTAAATAGTGGTGCACGCCAATAGAATGATAATTATGTTTTATGAAAGAGGATAACAAATTCGACCACTTAAATCCAATTAACCGGCGCCCGTAACCATTGAGAGACTAGCGCGCACCAGTGAGACACTAATGCTCTGACGGGTGAAGCACAAGCAATGCGACCGGGTGGGAGACTACCGAGTGCTACGATGAGTGGAAAAGTTTTTTTTAACGACCGAGTCATTAGAAAAATGTATGAAACACTTGAAGTGACTCATTCAAATGTTGCATGAAAGTGTATCATTGAAACGAAATTGTACGCCCCTGCCCCTGCGTACGTGCCGCTCAGGTTTTCGGTGTCAGTTCGTTTGTTAACAGTGTTTGGTGTGTTCAAGATGTGGCATGACTCTAATATGGCTAAATTCTGTTTTTTGTTGCTTGAGTCTAATACTTCTACCATATCTAATAGAAAATTGTGGTTGTTGGTGATACAGTGATCTAGTAGCGCTGTTTTCTCTCTCAGTCTTGCCATCTCATGATCCGTCGTAGGAGGTAAAACAGATCGATACTGATCGATTTGAAAAAGTGCGCCAACCAACGAACTCAACCACGTGGGTGTTTAGATACCTCTTTCGGAAACTGGTACCCGAATAATTCAGTTTTCTCGTTATAGTGAAGTGAAGACGTGCGACTATGTTTAAAACATACATAACCTCACGAGTAAACGGAGGGATTGTATCTGTAAGATTATGTAGAATTATGCTTAAAACCTATGTTAAAACCTGTCCAATTTGCAGATCCTTTGAAAAAGGCACAATATATGTGACCGAAACGTCAGGTGTTGAACCAATATCCGTTTATGATTACATAGAGACTGGAAGCCGAAAATCCCCGCTTGCATAATACCAATCACAGTCGATCCCCTTACATCTTATCTCGGTCTCAAGCGCGACCATGGCAGCGAAGGACACCACCCGCCGTTTGTTTCGCTCTTCCTCATATTATGCTCGCAGCATCCACTACCTGGCCCGTAGGCAGGCGAGGTGCAGCTCTGTCATTGCTTCAGTCCACCAGTAAGCCCATTTCCAGGGTGAACTCGCCTAGGCATGGTCGCTTCATACGCACGCTACTAAAAAGTAAGCAGCGCTACTAGCTCGTCGCCGTCTACTAGGTGAAGAATCTAGTGTCCGCTCAAGTTCGCTTCGATTGTACGTCACCAAACGATCCCGCTTCTCGTCGATCGATCATCCGATGTGGATGACGATACCTTGTCGATCACGTCATCACGATCGATGAAGATTACGTACACCAGGAAGACACCGGGAACGAATCCACCACCACGACAAACTATTCCCCGACCACGTCCACCACCACGACGGTAGCCGACCCCACTCTCCTCCACCACCCGCCCACGCACGCCCTGTCCGGTAGCTGACCGGCGCTCAAGCCCGAGGACCCTTAGGGGCTGTCCATAAACCACGTGGTCATTAGGGGGGGTTCGGCCAATGACCATTTTGTATGGCCAAAAAAAAATTTTTGTATGTACTGATGACCACGCGGGAGGGGGGGGGGGGGAGGGGGGGTTGAAAAGTCCCAAAAAAATGACCACGTGGTTTATGGACAGCCCCTTACCACCATCACCAGCGACCGGCGAGTCGCTCATCAAGGTATGTGAGAACCCCTTTTCGTCATCGCTGTTTGACCGAAGCCTCAGTCAGTCCGCAACTTCTGCTCAACAAGGCGCCCACCCGACCGACGGCCGCACCATGCTAGCCAACGATATTGTAATCTTGTGAAACCCATGCATGTTTTCTTTTATGATTGGAATTTGCTAAAAATATCAACAAATAATGAACTCAAACTTAGCCCTATTCTTAGCCGGCAACTACACGGCTGTCTCGCAGAAGGGGGGGGGGGGGGGGGGGGGGGGGTGGGTCGGTCGTCAAGCCCCTGGGCAACCGCCCGCACGTGCTGCCCAATCATGACCCTGCTTGATCGCTTTTATCGGTTTGACTCAGCCCTGCTAGAGGTTCTTGCTGATATTCGACTTCGAGGGCGCAACAATTGAAATTACCATTGTAAATACCTATTCCCATCAAGAAATCAAATTTTTAAGATTTGTGCTCTTGAAAACGTGAGCAGGGGTCCAAGTCGGCCATTGTGGCAGCCATATTGGTATTCTTTGAAGTTTCTCCTTAAGCACTTCTGACATCCCTGTTATTTCACGCTTAGTTACACTCTGGAAACCAAACACTGCAATCTAAGCCACAACTTTTTTCCGCTCACCAGCTCCCCGAAAACAAGATTGCCGAAACAAAATTTTCCTAATCAAAAGTTTCCGGTATTTGTATATGACTCAAGCAAGTATTTACAACTAATTGCCAGTCATTCCTTACCGATCGCTTGTAGTAGCCGGTTGTGTTTACCGCGTCTCCATCGCAGACAATCGTTTCCGTAGCCGGTGGAGTTTTTTTCTCCACAGAAGTGGTTTTTTATATCCCGCGTTTTCCCCCACCGAGGACGAAAGTGTTTGTCTTAGGCGAATCGCGATCGTCGTGAAGGAAGTCGACACATTTTTGTGTACGATTCCACCATCAATTATTAACCCACGCCACCGTTCGTGGGCCCGACAACATCGAAAGCGGCAGCGAGTACGGAGGGTGCGACGAACAACAGCAACAGACTCCCCTCTGTGTGTGCCCCCGAGTCGTCATCATCGAAAAGCTACCTACAGCCTGTGGATAAGTATTTTCGACATACGCTCTCGTTCTATTGTTACCGAACCGCCGCAGTCTATCACGTGATCAAGTGATAGTTGTCTGTCTGCTAGTCCATAGCAGTGGTTCTCAACTCACAACCTGTGGGTCAAAGTGAGAAGTTGTAAATAGTTTGTTTTTTTTTTTGCTTATTTTTTTTTCTTCTCGTTTATTATTTTTATTATTATATTGACGCCCCATACAGTGTGCGTCAAAATAAAAGTTATTTTGAAAGTTGATTTGAGAAGTTGTAAATAGTTTTTTTTTTCTTTTTTTTTCTCGTCTTCCCTTTGCTTATTATTATTATCATTTAGTTGACGTGTCATATAGTGTGCGTCAATATAAAAATTAATTTGCAATAGACAATTGTCTTTTGCTTGTGGTAGATTCTACTACCAGATGGACGATCCGAATGGAGGCGGATCGCCTCCTAAAGATATTATTGCTCGGACGCGGTTTTACCAGCCATCTTCGCCTGGGCCTTGGGTTGTCTATTTCCGGCGCAAATGCAAACCTTTGAATGTGCTCTCAATCTCTCGAGAGCTGACGCGTAAGTATCCCGGGACTGTTATTCACCAAGTGAAACAGTCCAAGCTGCGTGTAACCGCACCTAGTTACAAAGCAGCAAATGAAATTGTCCAGCACGAGTTGTTCTCATGTGAATATGCCCTATACATAAATGCACGAGAAGTGGAGGTGGAGGGGAAGATCCTCGACGAAACGCTGACCTGCGACGCCATCAAGACCGGTGTAGGCCGGTTCAATAATATGTCGATCGCTGATGTGAGTATTCTTGATTGCAAACCTCTACAAAAGGCATCCATGGAAGGTGACAAGAAAGTTTACTCACCGTCAGGGGCTTTTCGAGTGACATTCCCAGGCTCCGTCCTCCCAGAATTTGTGGTAATTGATAATGCTTTTTACACAGTACGTCTTTTTAGGCCGAAGGTTTTTAATTGTACCAAATGCAAGCAGTTTGGTCACAGTGCTAGCTTTTGCGACAACAAGCCCCGTTGTGGCAAATGCAACCAAGCTCATCTCGACGAGTCTTGCTCACAGGAAGCTGAAAAATGTAGCTACTGTGGTAGAGAACTTCACGACTTGCAAAAATGCCCGGCCTATAAAAAGCGTATTCAAAATGAGAGTCGCTCCATAATCAAGCGCTCCAAGAAGACATACGCGGAAATGGTGAAATCATCGAATCCGCCCGCTAAAATGTCTGAGTCAGCTGTCCCAGTTGAAAATCCTTATCAGGAGTTGTCTTCCGATGATCAGGACGATGGCGAAACTGATGAGGGTGGATCTTTTTCGGAGGTACACGCATCCGGAAAAAGGAAGTCACCATCTTCTCCGGGATTGCGCCGAAAGGTTTTCTTAAAGTCTTCCCTCAAAAGTTTGACAATTACCAAAGGAGGCGGAGGGAATTTAAAAACTCCGAAGAAGCAGGTCTCTGATGGCGCAGTTCCTTGCTGTAGCAAGGACCTAGAACCTCCGCCTCCAACTGTTAAGTATACTTCAAAAAGAAATTCTCGACAAGGTGGCAAGAAAAAAGCCACAAAAGCTCCTCGCATTTCAGCAAAACCTATCAAGCCCAAACGAGGACTGTTCACTTTTAGGGCCCTCGTGGATCGCTTATATGATGCCCTCGGACTTTCCGACTCCTTCAGAGGCATACTAGACATTTTTCTCCAAGCAGTAGAAGAGTATCTTCGGAATTTGACACAATCATGGCCCCTCCTTGCTTCGATCATATCTTTTGATGGATAATTCATCAACCGAGGTTCAAGATATGATCACTGTACTACAGTGGAACTGTCATAGTTTAAAACCTAAATTAGACCTGTTTAAATTTTTGATTCACAACTCTGATTGTGATATATTTGCACTTTGTGAAACATGGCTTTCTTCTGAAGACGAACTCAACTTCCACGATTTCAACATTATTCGCCAGGACCGAGATGATCATTACGGAGGAGTACTTTTGGGGATCAAAAAAAGTTACTCATTTTATAAAATTCCAATCTCAACTCATCCTGGCGTAGAAATCGTCGCTTGCCAAATAAACGTAAAGGGTAAAGATCTTTGCGTAGCTTCCGTTTACGTTCCTCCAAGAATTTCTATTAACCGCCGTCATCTTTGGAATGCGGTTTCTACACTATCACATCCAGTTTTAATTCTGGGTGATATGAACGCACATGGTACAGGGTGGGGCGAACCATATGACGATAATAGAGCGGCAATTTTCTATGATTTGTGCGACGATTTCAATTTGAACATTTTAAATACAGGTGAAGTGACACGTATTGCATCTGACGGCAAAGAAAGTCGTCTCGACCTATCACTGGGATCAAGTTCACTATCATTCGATTGCTTGTGGAAGGTAATCGAGGATCCTCATGGTAGTGATCACTTGCCCATTAAAACCACCATAAAGCATAATAGTGAAAGGTCAGACCAACCAATTCAGGTTCCTTTTGACCTCACAAGGAATATCGATTGGCAAAAATATGCAGAAGCGGTATCTTTTGGCATCGAATCATTCAACCCCCTCCCACCTTTGGATGAGTATCGATTCCTGTCTGAACTGATACACAAGAGTGCATTAGAATCACAAAAACGACGAGTTCCAAGTGCAACCTTCAAAAGAAGACCAGCCACACTAGGCTGGGATGATGATTGCACCCAGTTGTATCTTAAAAAATCTGATGCTTTCAAAACTTTTCGTAGGCATGGTACTTCAGATCTTTATCAAGAGTATGCTAAGCTCGAAAAACAGCTGAAGAACCTGCTGAAAGCGAAAAAGCGTAGTTATTGGCGACACTTCATTGAGGGCCTCTCTAGAGAAACTTCAATGACAACGCTTTGGAGAGTGGCTCGCAACATGCGAAACCACTGTTCTTCTAATGAGAGTGACGAATACTCCAACCGTTGGATATTCAGCTTCGCGAAAAAGGTCTGCCCAGACTCAGTCCCAGCACAACCGATTTCTTGGGATACATCCTCAAGAGACGGTTCTCTGGACAGACCATTCACTATGCTGGAATTTTCTATGGCTCTTCTTTCATCAAATAACTCCGCTCCGGGACGCGATATGATCAAGTTCAATCTTCTTAAGAATCTCCCAGATATCGCGAAAAGACGATTACTAGACCTGTTCAACTCATTCATGGAGAACAACATCGTTCCGCCAGAATGGAGACAGGTCAAAGTAATAGCTATTCAAAAGCCTGGTAAACCAGCGTCTGATCATAATTCATACCGCCCAATTGCTATGTTATCATGTTTAAGGAAATTGTTAGAAAAAATGATCTTATCGCGACTCGACCATTGGGTCGAATCGAATAACTTGCTTTCAAATACACAGTTCGGGTTTCGCAAGGGCAAAGGAACAAACGATTGTCTAGCGTTGCTTTCAACAGATATTCAACTGGCCTATGCGGAAAAGGAGCAACTGGCTTCAGTTTTCTTGGATATTAAGGGCGCCTTTGATTCAGTTTCCATAGGAATATTGTCAGAAAAACTGCACAATAGTGGACTTCCAGGAATTATAAATAATTTCTTGTATAATTTGTTGTCAGAAAAACATATGAGCTTCAATCTCGGACAACTGACAACTTCCAGAATTAGCTACATGGGCCTTCCCCAAGGCTCATGTTTAAGTCCCTTGCTTTATAATTTTTACGTGAAAGACATTGATAGTTGCTTGGAAGGACAATGCACGCTAAGACAACTTGCAGATGATGCTGTGGTTTCTCTAAAAGGCCCACATGCAGAAATGTTGCAAAGACCATTGCAAAATTCTCTAAATAATCTGTCAATCTGGGCAAGAGATTTGGGGATCGAGTTTGCTCCGCAAAAAACTCAATTGGTTGTATTTTCTAGAAAGCGGAACCCAGCCCAACTGAAACTCAATCTTTTGGGAATTGAAATCGACCAATCTTTGACTTCGAAATACCTTGGGGTCTGGTTTGATTCAAAAGGCACTTGGGGTACCCAAATCAAGTATTTGGTGCAAAAATGTCAACAAAGGATTAATTTTCTACGCACAATTACCGGAACATGGTGGGGTGCTCACCCGGAAGACCTCATAAAACTTTACAAAACGACTATTCTCTCTGTTATTGAGTATGGCTCTTTCTGCTTCCACTCAGCAGCAAACTGCCACCTAATAAAGCTGGAACGAATTCAATATCGTTGTTTGCGTATTGCCCTTGGCTGCATGCACTCAACGCATAATGCGAGCCTAGAGGTCCTGGCAGGGGTGAAACCCCTCCAGAACCGCTTCTGGGAACTCTCGCTAAGGTTACTTATCAAGTGTGGAGTGAGCAACACACGCGTTATTGAAAACTTCGAAGAAATGCTCAGTTTGAACACTCAGTCAAAATTCATGAGAATCTATCTGTTCTACATGTCGTCTGACATAAGCCTACCAAGTTATAACCCTCCTCGTGTACACTTCACCAATGACAGTTCCTCTGTTAAATACGATCTGTCCATGAAACAAGCTATTCAGGGAATACCAGATCAACTTCGGTGTATATCCATTCCTCGCATTTTTAACGAAAAGTACCAAAATGTCAATTCCTGCAAGAGATTCTTTACTGATGGGTCTCGAATAAATGGATCCACTGGCTTCGGTGTCTTCAATGAAAACTCCACCGCCTTCCGGAAACTTCAAGAACCTTGTTCTGTTTATGTTGCTGAGCTGGCAGCAATTGACTTCGCTTTGGGGATGATTTCCAATATGCCCGCAGACCATTTCTTCATCTTCTCGGATAGCCTTAGTTCTATTGAGGCACTCCGGTCGATGAAACCTGTAAAGCATGCATCTTACTTTCTTACAAAAATAAGAGAGCAGATGTATGCACTGGTCGAAAGATCATACAAGATTACCTTTGTATGGGTCCCCTCACATTGCTCAATTTATGGCAATGAGAAGGCGGATTCTCTCGCAAAGGTGGGCGCTCAGGAAGGCGAGATCTATGATAGAAGAATTTCACATGATGAATTTTTCTATTTGGTTCGTCAAAGTTCTCTTCAAAGTTGGCAACATGATTGGCGAGATGGCCAACTGGGACGGTGGTTACATTCTATTATTCCTAATGTTTCTTTGCGAGCGTGGCATTACGGTTTGGATGTAGGTCGAGACTTCATACGCGTGATGTCAAGACTCATGTCCAACCATTACTCGCTAGGCGTACATTTGCATAGAATAAATCTTGCGCTCGACAATCTTTGTACTAAGTGCGGTTCCGGTTATGATGACATCGACCACGTAGTTTGGCAATGCCCGGATAATGACGCCTCCAGAGCGCTACTATTGGATACCCTTGAGGCCCGAGGTAGACAACCCTTTGTTCCAGTAAGAGATGTGTTGGGAACCCGCGATCTAATCTATATGCGGTCCATTTATGAGTTTCTTCGCATGTGTTGCATAAAGGTTTAATCTCCCTGTGTTTTTTTTTCGCTTCAGTTTTTTTTTTCTCTGTGTTTTGTCCTTTTGTGTTATGTTCCTGGCCATCCGGCAGATGAGAATCCGTGACAAGCCCATGCCAACACCAGAGGCGACGCCAAAAGCCATTATACCTCCCGGATGTGCTACTGTAAACCCTGAAACCTTATCCTGACCATGCCTTTCCTTAAAAATTATGTGACCCGCTAACCTCGAGCAGCCACGAGTACCCTGGCCTCCTCCCAGTACTAACCTTGACATAAGAAAGCAATAACGTTGTATGTAATAGAATACAAAAAATGAATCTCGGCTCCGTAAAGCGTTACACGCGATTGAGCCATAAATAAACGAACTAGTTAAAAAAAAAAAAAACTAATTGCCAGTAAGATGAGCTAGCACCCCAAGCGGGATGATGAACTCTACAAGTTCCGTACCGTACTGTTTGTTCCCCGATAACAACGAATAGGTATAGTTGAAGGGTTTCCCCATGGTAGGGTAGGGGGGAGCTTGTTTTCTAGAAATCCGACTCGGACTGCATCAACTTTTCCGCTTCGTTCTCGTTTTCCGGCCAATTGTTTTGCCGAAGCATCTTCGAAATTCAACGGAAGCAGCTGAAATCCGAGAATGAGCAATACATACCTACTCTGTACGGTTCCACACACATATTCGTTCACTCGGGGGAGAACACTTGAAAGTTGAGAACTTAATTCAATTGGAAAAGTTTGCTTCCATATGGGAAAGCTCGAAGACGAGGACGACGACGATGACGCTTGATTGCATGGAGACGGCAGCAGAGAGTCCTACATATATGTATTTCTTTTCAAAGCAACAGCAAACCAAAGCAAAACGACGACGAGTGAAAGTGGTTTCATATGATGAGGTCCTGTATCGTGTCGTCGGCTGTGTGCCGATTGTGAGCAGAGACAGAGATGATTGTGTTCCTTTGTTGCTGTCGAGAGCTGTTGAAAGTTGGTGTACTTTTGCTGGGATATTATTTGTCGATAAGTAGAACAGTTTTGTAGGGGTAATGCCTCGAACAGTGGTTCCCAATTCATTATCTAATATTATACATTCATTGACATATCTGTTCGATTTCGACTTAATTTATGTTTTAATCTATAGTTTTTCATGAATTCTATTCTAAGTTAAAACTAATTTATAGACAGATTCTTATTCATGTGTTACCAAGAAAGTTTGAAACATGCTGACGTAATAGAAAAAGAACAACTTCACGATTTCTGTAGGAATCTCAAAGGGATGATGTTAACAGTAGTATGTAGGCACTACATGTAACGGTAACATGCCTGTCTCTCTTGCAAGAACATGAGCCCCTTGTTGGTGACACGGGGCATCAGAACAAAGGAAGCACATTGCGCTTAATCATGTGATTCCCAGTACCACGCTTGTTTACATTTCGCAGAAGAGCGAAATGAAAATAAAAGTACAATATTTGCCTCGATGTTATTTACCGGAGCGCACTGGAAGTCGGCTCGCAATCGCCAGAGGGTGAAGTGTTGTGTGGAATTTTTCATTTGTAGGTAGGTACGATATTTTTTCGGGATGAATGAAGCCCACGTGGACGGGCGCGGCTCGTTGCGAATGTGTGTTTGGGTAGGATGTGACCTTTCTTTATTTGAACTGAACTTGTTAAATGTATACTTCTATAAACAAATAACAATTATTTTTTACAAAATCGAGAACTACTTAACATCAACATTTGAATGTACTTCCACTTTCATTGAAACTAGAGTCTAGTTCTATTTCATCTGTATGTCATATTATTGAAAAAAAGTGCGTGCCTTACAAACAGGGCTGGATTTAAGGAGAGGAAAGGGCCCTGGACCTCCGCAATCTGGGAGGCCCCCACAAAACTTCACGAATAAAAATGTGAAACAAGAAAAAAAAAGTAGTGAAAGGAAGATCTCTCACTCCGTTGTCGAGCCACCGCGCGAGACAGTCGTCAATTTCCCGCGTCCGGGCTTCTCCTCATTTTTTTTTTCAAATCCAGTATTTTTTTTTTTTTTCAAGGTGCAAGTGCTGCAGTGTGCAAGCAGTGGTTATCCCAAGCCGCGCTTGGAAGATTTGTTATATTGGCAGATCCATTATTTGTCGCAAAGTGCAATTTTCGTGCGTATAACCGTTTACGTGGCATTTTCTTCATCGTCCTCACGCGTACGCTTAGATCGCGTGTTGGTGAGTGTCCGATCAACGTGTGTCAGAGCAGTCTTCGTCTTGTGGACCTGCACCGCGCCTGCCTACGGGATAGGCGGCGGATGCAGCGAGCACTATCAGAGGAAGAGCGAAACGAACGGCCGGCGGGTGGTGTTCGCCACTGTAAAAGCCGCGCTGAAGACCGAGATAACAGCCAACAAAAAGGCCTGCTTTGAGGGTCTCTGTCAGAGTGCCAATGCGAACCAGGCCAAGAGGTGTAATGGCTCCTACAAATCAATCTCCAGAGATATTGGAGGAGGCCATCGAGGCCCTTTTTCCGCGTCATGATCCTGGTCCTTGGCCTCCTTTCGTAGGACAGCCGGGGACTGGGGCTGGCGATGAGGAGAGGGTCACCGATGTGGAACTTGCGGGGATAGCTAAGTCCCTTAGCGTAGACAAGGTCCCAGGTCCAGACGGAGGGAAATTCTACCAGAAGCTTAACGTATTCAGCAAAGTGTTCGTGCCGCGAGCCGAAATGTGCAGGGATAAGGACGGGAGCATTTTGATGGACGGACGTGAGGCGATCCAAAGGCGGAAGCATCACTACAACGAACACCTGAATGGCGAGGAGAACGCAGACTAAGAAATGACTACGACAGTACAGCAGGGAGCAGC
Organism: Aedes albopictus; assembly: GCF_035046485.1. Taxonomy (NCBI): domain Eukaryota; kingdom Metazoa; phylum Arthropoda; class Insecta; order Diptera; family Culicidae; genus Aedes; species Aedes albopictus. The sequence continues at coordinate 100,711,785 of NC_085138.1, read as the reverse complement.
AACGAGCCAACACCCACTTTGAGGGATGTAAAGGAAGCTATCCAGCAGCTCAAGAACAATAAGGCAGTTGGTAAAGATGGTATCGGATCTGAACTCATCAGGATGAGCCCGGAAAAGTTGGCTACCTGCCTACACTGCCTGATAGTCGGGATCTGGGAGATCGAACTGCTACCGGAGGAGTGGAAGGAAGTGGTCATTTGCCCTATCTACAAGTTGGACAAGTTGGAATAAATGAACTGCCAAGCGGTCACGCCGTCGTCTTTCACCCAAAGTTAATGAGTTTGTGGGAAGTTATCAAATCGGCTGCGTTGACGGTCGCTCAACAACGAACCAAATCTTCACCGTGCGGCAAATCTTCCAATAAGCCGCGTATACCTGGTCTCAACCTGTTCCTCGATTTCATGGCGACGCACAATAGTATCGACTAGAACGGGAAGCTCATTAGATTGATCAACGCGACGATGCACGGTGTAAGAAACTGTGTAAGAGGCTGTCCATAAACCACGTGGCCATTTTGGGAGATTCCGAACCATCAACTAACCCCCCCCACACACCGCGTGGTCTTTCGTTCATACATTTTTTTTAAATTTGTATGGACCGTGGTCTTTGACTGAACCAATATTTATGTGTGTATTGACCGCAACAATGATATATCGATGAAAACGTGAGACGGTCTCCCATTCTACCATACATTTTGCTACAGACGCCATGCGCATGCATGCCATTTCACCGATTCCGTTATCGCACAATCAGATGCACGCGTTAGAATGTATGGGAAAATGGAAGGCCTCACGTTTTCATAGATATCTCATTGTTGCGGTCAAACCACACCTAAATATTTTAATGTTTTTGAAAAGCCTCCCAAGCAACACGCTTGTACATTAATAAGTTCCTGTAATTTGTATGCAACTATATTGAAAATTATGCCATTTGAACCAATCGTCTTATTACCGACTAAATTGAAACTAAAAAAGCGCAAGAGGTGGAGCCAATATAAAACATCCATCCGTGATATAAACGGTTCTAATACCAATCGCATTATAACCAAGATGCAACTTATAGTCGACTTACAAATTGTGACCGATTTGATAACTAGTCAGCTAGTCACCACATTCGTCACTGTCAGTGACTATGCACCCACAGTTTCGTTCATGTGATCAATAAATAATTCAAGACCAACAATTGAAAAGGCCGCAACAACATTTTGTAAACAAACATGTTTCTATCGACTTGAGGCCTTTTGAACTCCACCCACACACCTCACCACCACTTACAGAAAGCGCAAACAACAAGCTTTCTGATAGTGGTGGTGAGATGCGTGGGTGGATCTCAGAAGGCCTCAAGTCGACAGAAACGTGTTTGTTTACGCAATGTTGATGTGGCCTTTTCAATTGTTGGTCTGGAATTGTGTGCACAAATATACCGCAAATAAGGCTGACCGAGAACGTCAATTTGTGTGCCGCTCCAGATTTGGCGGTAAGTCACGCATGTCCAATGGCACAAATGTCCCAAATGGAGGATAACGTGCCTCTGGAGCCGGCCTTCTGATACCTGAAGTCACGCATGTAGGGTCCGTATTCCCAACGCGCCTCAGTCTACCTATCATTTTGCGAGTGAAAATTTAGGCATTTGTGATAAAAAAACTCGCCATATTGCTTTGACGGAGTACATTTCAGCAGCTTATTGAATGCACCCGTAAAATGCTGAAAATTGATTTTAGAATTTAGAAAGAAACTATCTGCTAAATAATGTCAATGGGAATCCGTATTGACAGAGTACAACAATGCTGCACACGGTACACGGAACCGCTAAACTACCCAAAATTGGATTTATTTGACGCAATCCCATAGTTTAGCCCAATAGGTCAACATTTGAGTGAATCGACTAAACTCACGCTAGGTAAGTTGCCTTTTCCTCCAGCTAAAAATATACACAATTGGCCTCCTAAAGTGAGGTTAAGTTTTGTGAAATCCCATTTCGTATTTTAGTGATTGAGTCGTTCCAGATAAAATTTGATGTGGGATCGGGGTAGAAAAATTCATTTGATCGATAAATTTACCAAAAAATTGATGATTAAACTGATGGGGAACTGGTATTTCGCTTTCAAACTTCCAAATTTTCACGACATAACCTCTACTTTTAATCGCCAATAGTAAGTAAATTCAATCCAAGACCCCCTTCATTCAACCCAAATATGGGTAAATCTACATTTACCAAAAATTGGCTTATTGGCCTCAAGGAACCCCGTTGGTAGACGCATCTCTGCTTATTTACGACAACATCGGTGGGGGAGAGAGGAAAAATAACCTGATTTTGGATAACTAATCAATTTGATATACTTATTTTAGGGTAGAATCGCCCAAAAAAGGTAGTTTGAATTTCCCATGTAGGACATAAATAACCAAAAATGCAGACACTTGAACGTGTACTTTCCATTCACGTCGACAAGAGGCTGTCCATTTATTATTTTTTTTTATTCTCAATCACTTAACCTAATTTACAGCTCTATTGTCCACTGGGGCACTACGTGAGCAATTTCAATTGACAGCTGCACTTACATTTTGTACAGCGCCTAGATTCTATTCTACTTTATCGAACTGTAAGGAAAATTTCACGTTTTTGGTAAAAAATGTAAAACCATTGTAAAATTTTTCGTGGACAGCTTCTAAAATTTTTGTACGTTACGTTAGATTACCCAAACCCCAATATATTTAAATCTTCCTAGTGGTAGGTATCAGTCGTTCAGTACTGCGAAAATGAGGCAGATTTTTTTATTGGGTCAATATTATACTTCCAATCAGATTTTTTTTTTCTATTTCACCACTTTAATTTTATAAAACTTGGAATAGGTGGATAAATTTATGAAGAAAAGGTTACATTTTTGTTGTACATGATTTCGTTATTTTTGGAACATTTTTGTTTTTCATAGTGCATTTTATATTTTTGATGATCACAAAAATATTGAGCCGCATATTTTGGAACTTCTACCTCTCCTGTCAAAATTGATCTCTATGCACGGGAAAAAAATTCGCTGCTTGAAACCTGCTAAATGAGTCATGATTTCGCGTAAAATGTGTGTTTTCATGTTATAAATATGCACCACAAAAAAGGTCATACTTTCATGACTCATGTTGCCGTAACGTAACCTTGGCGTTACGTTTTATTAGCGAAATTTGGTAAGTAGGTTCATATTATCATGAAGTACGTACTCAAACTATGAACTAAATTTATGAAAGCTTGAGCATTACTCATGGTGCAAGTATTTGTCATTTATGGTACTGGATCGCTTTGCGAAAAATGGTAGTACTGGTCATGTTATCATAAAGCATGTTCTAAATTTATTACCTAATGTTATAAAAACATAAGCAGTATGCATGATTCTAGTATTTGTAATTTATACTATCGGATTAATTGGTGCAAAGTGGCATTTAAGGTCATGTTATCGTGAAGCACGCACTCTGAAATCATGAACATGGTTCCTGAATATTGAAGTAATTTTTATGATTCTGGTATTTGTCAATAATGATGCCCGTTTTATTAGCAAAATGCCGTACATAGAGTCATGATACTAGGAAGCATGCATGCTGTAATCATGATTCGCCTTCATGGAATCATAAGAAGTACTCATGATTATAATATTTCACCCTCATTCTTGTTTACGGATGTATCCACTTTCGATCGAATTTGATTAGTTCGAATCTTTTGCTCATTTGATTATGCTGACGTAAACGGCAATACACACGAAATACTTTCGAAAGTGGATTCGAATGTAAACAATACAAGTTCTCTTTCGCACATGTTCTAAATAAGTTCCAGATGCAACATGTTTATAACAATCAGAATCAATGTTTTGGTTGATTTGGTTTGTAAACGATTGTAACTAAGATTCGTTGAAACAATCAGATTATACTTCAGTTACAAATTAGTTTCGCAAGTATCGACTAATGATGACGTTTGTTTTTATTTTGCTAGTTGTTATAAAAATGTTATACAGGTCGAACTCGATTATCCGGAGTCGGGTTCTGAAGCTTCCCATAGATATATCTGACAAACGCAATGCTGTAAAAATCTGAAATTTGGACTAATTACTAATCAAAGTTGGTTTGATAAAATGTCAAAATTTCAGCTTCATAGAACATTCCGTTCCCCAGATACCCGTTTAGGAAGGCCCAGAACTCGATTCCGGATAATCGAGTCCGACCTGTACCTCAGTTTGGCATTAACAACATGGTTTTATAAGGTTTTAATTTTGTTTGTTTCTTGAAAACTCAGTTGCAACATGTTTGCAACGATGATCATTTCCATTTTAGTTACAGGTGCTACTTGGGTTTTATAACATTAAAGGTTTGCATGCAACCTACCTTAACCTCAGGAGCTGCCTACTCTGCCGTTCGAGATGATCTTAGGGTGGGCCCGCGCCGTCGCTCCGCTTTCAGCGTCGTCACCTCCGACGCCGAAGATGGGGGCGCCGATACCGAAGTGTAGATCTAGAGGGTTTTCTTAGCACATGCGGTGGAGAGCTTCGCAAGCGTCGGTTCTTCAAATTACTCACGGATTTCAGCACTTGGACACTCGCAGAAGGGGTGGTTAGGTCGAGGACGCGATCTGAGCGGTCTTGATACACGCGTGGAGCTACCCGTCGTTTCGGATTTTGGTTTCGGAAATCCACTTCCCACACTAGGGTGGCCCGTTACACCAACTTTAATAAGGTTCTTCGCGGTGGAGCTAATAGTATAATCGCTCTGTCGTCGCGCGCCGCGGGGTACTTCTGAACCATGCGAACTCCGAAGTTCTGTCCCCCTAATGATCGTGCACTTCCCGAACCGGGTTAACTGAATTGGCCACCCACCGCACAGCACAATTTTTCAATCTACCAAAACTTTCTACCGCGACCGACTGCTTTGCTGGCTCGAAACTGAATAGCCCCAACCTCGAAGCTATTCTTTCCTCAAGCCCCATCGTTGGGGCTTTCTCTCGCCTTACTCTCTCGCAGTTGAGGAATGTCCTGCCTACCACGCATGCCAACTGCATTCATCGTGGTAGCGGGTACAGCTCCCGGTTGCATTGGTAGCGGACGGCGTGCCAATGGGCGGTACAAATTCAAAAAAATATTTAATTATAATACAAAATTCCTAGCTTCTAACATGCAAACAAATTACAATACATTCAATTTTTATTTTATTTTAATGGGACATTGACATATGTTACAGTTTCTAATGGTCAAATCGGATTTGATAAAATTCAAAATGGCGGCCAAGTATTTTTCAACTTCAAATGAAAGGTGTATACTTTCCCTTCATAGAAATGCGAAGATTTGTATATGTTACAACATTAATTTTTGAGATTTTATGCGATAAATTAGGTGCAATTTGACGAGAAATCGTCATTTTTGTCACCTTATCAGCCACTTGGCAAACGAGGGGTCCATCAATTTAACCCAAGCAAAGCGGTTTTCATCCTTTTTGCCTTTCTCGTACACTAAGTGTACTGGAAAGGCTATATATTCACTACAGAAGTGACTTTTTGATAGAAGGCCCGGAGGGTCGAGTCACATATACCAATCAACTCAGCTCGACGAATTGAGGTTATGTCTGTGTGTGTACGTGTGTGTGTATGTGTGTATGTGTACAAAAAAACTCACATCACTTTTTGACAGTAAACATCAACCAATTTTAATGACCGACGGTTCATTCGACGCAGAATCTGGTCCCATTGTTTCCTATTGAAAATGGTTGAGATCGGTCCAGCCGTTCCGGAGTTATGGCCATTTAGGTGTTCCGGACCAGTACCCTTGGAAGGGGCCATACATTAAAATGTAACAAACACATACATGCGACACATCAAACTGTGGCATTTTCGATTACCTGATAAACAGTTAGCAAGAAAACAGTCTCAGACCATATCTGAACCGGTATTGTTCCGGAACCGGTTCCGGATGTCCCGCTGGAAGTGGCCAAATATAAAAGTGATCCAAAACTATGCATGCGACACATCAAATCGCGGCTTTTTCGATAATCTGATGAACTGTTAGCAAGAAAATAGTCTGAGACCTTATCTGAACCGGTAATGTTCCGGAACCGGTTTCGGATGTTCCGCTGGAAGTGGTAAAATATAAAAGTGATTCAAACCCATGCATGCGACACATCAAACAACGGCATTTTCGATAACTTGATGAACAGTTAGCAAGAAAACAGTCTCAGACCATATCTGAACCGGTAGTGTTCCGGAACCGGTTCCTGGTGTCCCGCTGGAAGTCGCCAAATATAAATGTGATCCAAAACGCGGCAATTTCGATAACCTGATGAACAGTTAACAGTAAAACAGTCTCAGACCATATCTGAACCGGTAGTGTTCTGGAACCGGTTCCTGGTGTCCCGCCGGAAGTGGTCAAATATAAAGATGAACCAAACCCATGCATGCGACATATCGAAGCGCGGCTTTTTTTTTGATAATAAAAGGTTGGCACAAAAAAAAAAGACTCAGACCATATCTGAACCGGTAGTGTTTCGGAACCGGTTCCAGGTGTCCCGCCGGAAATGGCCGTACATAAAAGTCAACAAAACTTATGCATGCGGCACATCAAATTATGTCTTTTCCGACAACTTGATGACCAGTTATCAAGGAAGTAGGCTAAGACCACATTAGGGACTGCCAATAGTGCCGGAACGAGTTCCGGGTTTCACTCCAAAAGCGGCTAAATATGAAATTGAACCAAACCCATGCATGCGACACAACAAAGCGCGGCTCAGACTATTTAAGAGACTACCGGTAGTGTTGCACAACCGGTTCCGGGCCGGAAGTGACACCAAACCCATGCATTGAGGTATCGTGGCTTTTTAGGTAACATGATGAACAGTTGCAAGAATCACCGTAACATTGGTAGATCACCTTAGAATGGTGCGTTGCGGTGTAAGATCTACCAAATCAAATTTTAATCTTGATATTTACCGTATTTTTCAATATTCCAAGATCAAAGTTTGATGCTCTTTTCCTTGTGTTTTGTAGTATTTGTGTTTCAATGTACTGCCAATTAACATTTTATTTCAGCAGGATTCAGGTAAATGTATCAACTGAAGAATCTAGTAATTCAACCAAATGCCAACAAGATGACAAGGAAACCAGGGTGAATTGTGCAGACAACTGGTTCGAAGAAGTCTAACAATGGCGTGCCTGAACGTTAACCAAGCGTTTCCTTTGGAGTTTACCCTTCCACTAACAACACCCAAATTCCCGTGACACCTAGGCCTGAGAGATCGTAGAGTTGTCTACATTTTTCATAGGTGTTCAAAACTGTGGAGTTTAGGATTTCTCTGGGAAGGAATCACCCCTCACGTGCAGCACACACAACTTACCCAGGCTGACGTTGGTTCGCAAGTGGCAAGAGTGAACGCGGTTGGGTGACGCCTGGAGTTGTTGCTACGCAAGCAGGGATGCTAACATTGTCTGCTTGACAGTTCGCATCACATTCAAATGCGCTATATCGCCTGCTGTGATCATTCTCTTTATCACAGCTTTATTCAGTACATCTTATATCTCACAAAAACTTACCATCCTTTCCCATTCCTCAGTAGTCGCAAGGACGTGGCCATTACAGTGCTTGATCATTGGAGAATTGCGTCAGTCTTGTCTAAGAGTCAGATATTAGTCCCAAATCTTTGTGCTTTGGTTCGGACGGGAAGGAGGCAACCCTCATAACAGCGGTCTAGGACTGTACCACCTACGAATTTGTTTGTGCGACTCGCTTAATGCTAATGCTAATGCTAACATGATGAACAGTTGCAAGAAAAAAGACGCAAGCCATATCAGTGTGTTACGGAACCGATTCCGGTTGTCCCGCAAGAAATGATCAAATGTAAAAGAGAACCAATACATGCGACATATCAATGACTTATTCAGTAACATGATAAACGGTTAGCCAGTACATAATCTCAGACCATACTTGAGAGAACCGGAAGTGTTCCAGAACTGGTGATGAGGCGAGTAACCCGCCGGAAAAGGTAAAATATAGAAGGAAACCAAACCATAGCGGCGTTTTTGATTTTTGATGAACGCTCAACAAGAAAATAGTCTCAGGCCACATCTAGAACTAGTAATAGTATTTCGGAATCCGTTGCGGGTGTTCCATCGGATGTGATTAAATAGAAGTGAACCAAATTCGTGCACGCGACACATAAAATCGCAGCTTTTTCAAAAATTTGCCGAACGGTTAGCAAGAAAATAGCCTCAGATCCCATTATTATTCGGCTTTTCAGGTAACCCGATGAACAGTTAACAAGAACATAGTCTCAGCCCATGAGACAACCGGAATCGGTTCCAGGTGTCCCGCCGTAAGTGGTCAAACGTAAAATTGAACAAAACCCATGTAAGCTTGATGTGCATAGCGGATTATAAAAGTGAACAAAATAAATGTTAAAGCGATACATCAAATCGTGGCTTTTTTGATAGCCTGTAAACGTTGGGTAAGATTATAAGTGAAGAAATGGTCAAAGTCTTCATATATGCAAGAGAACAAAATCGTGACCAAAGCGATCTCATCAAATCACACCATTTCAGATTCCTGCGGTGTAAATATATAGTAGGATGGAACAACGTGGAAAAAATATAATTTGATCGCATCAACACCGAATAAAGTTTTTTCAATCTTCAATCTCCTTTTGCTTCTAAAATTACTGCTCAAAATTTGGGTGCGGCTGGTTGAGCCCTTGCTATTCTCATTGAAATTTGAATGGAAAATTTCCAATTTCTGCTTTTTCTCGTAAGGAGGTCAAATTTCACATATAGCCTAAAGTGTGCTAAAACTTTGTCGAGGATTACAAAGTGATCTGTGATTGAGCATGAGCATGAGCATGATTGACCGCCCGCGGTTGCTCCTCTGTTATTGCAAGGACAACTGCATTTACACAAAGAACCAACAGATGATGCTTGGGATTAGCTTTCTCTTCATTGTGTAAATGCTGCAATCCTAATACTTTTCAATAAGCAATACCAGCGCCGGCCGCGTCCGAATGCAGGTCAATTGAGGATAGGGAAGGAAATGATGACGTGATTCTCGCTTAGGCCAATAACCGAGGAATTCTCTGCGTTACTACGAGAAATCACTAGGAGTTTGGACCGGGGAAATGGAAATGTGTTGTGGATTTTGACGTGGTAAACGAATGTAATGTTTTGATTCGCGATTAATAATGCGCTCGCGAAGAAATACCCTTCTAAACCTTGGACGACGAACGCGATCTATTGTGCCTCAAAACTCACCCTACATAAGTTATTCATTCGCAACTAAGGAGAACACAATGCTAAACACCGACGCATCTGTAGTTTGCGTTTCCGCGCGAGACAATGCTGAACGCGATCGATTCACAAGTATTAACAAAATAACACGGGATAAATAAATCAGAAAGATCTTACCGCATGGTTCGCCGTCTATCTTTTACCGACCCTCTCTTTTTTCCAGAAATTCATGCAACGTTTATTTCAGTCAAAACATTTATTCATTTGAGCTAAAATATTACAAATGTCGACACCGAAGATGACGAACCATTCAAATTTTTGTGTACATGCAAAAAATGAAAGAAAAATATTTATTACCAACTAAATGTGCATTTGGAACTAGCGCCGACACATGACGTGACGAACTTTTCAATATTTGTTAGATAAATACACAAAACCCAGTGCAGAATTTTATACATCCTATAGCATTAATAATTGTGATAAAATGGAACGAGCTCACCAATAAACATCCTTCGAAGTGTCCAGTGCGTATGTGCTGCAGCATCTTCCACAAACTGGCCTCGAAATCACACTGCACCGCTACAACAACACACGGGTACGACGATGTGCACATTCAAATTGTCGACGACGACGCGGCCGATCCGAATGAAAAAAAGCGGCACTTCCACTTTGCCTCCAAAAACACACTTAACCGCCCCGTACGAAGACGAGCACGCACGCAGGACGACGACGCGATGCAACGACGAACCAAGACAGACTGAAATGTCATCCGCTGCTGGCATCACACTACCGACTCGCACGAAAACTAGTTTTTTCCTCTAAAAACACACACAGGACGACGACGCGATGCAACGACGAACCAAAACAGACTGAAATGTCATCCGCTGCTGGCATCACACGACCGACTCGCACGAAAACTAGTTTTTTTCCTCCAAAAGCACGCACACAGGACGACGACGCGATGCAACGACGAACCAAAACAGACTCGATTACAAAGTGATCTGTGATTGTGAATAAAGTCAACCTTTTTCATGCATTAGCTGACGCTCACGCCGCTGCCGTAGTGAATAGAATGGGGTCATAATGATCCCAATGTACGACTAGGGGTAAGGTGGTCAAGCAGTCAATTGAGAGGTCTGATATTTTTTAGTCATGTGTTGTTGTTGAACATAACATCGGAATATGTATCATCGATAAGTTTCTCGATGAAAGCCAAAATTGTTGCTTTTTGAAAGTTAAAATTGTGCTTTTCTATATAAAGTGATTCAGGAACATTTTGGCTAACGTCGACGGAAAGATCATGAATACATTTTCATCGAGAAAGGCACTATCACCACTAGGTGGATTAATCTAGGTTTTTTATCATATTCTAGCGATAAAGCAAGAAAAAAAATGAATTCTCAGACTTTATGTAAATGGCGGCCTGGTTTCAGCGAGAATTACCCATGTACAAAACGCTGATAAGACCGGTAGTTCTCTACTGTCACGAGACCTGGACTATGCTCGAGGAGGACGTGCAAGCATTCGAAGTGTTCGAGCGGCGGGTGTTTAGGACCATCTTTGGCGGTGTGTAGGAGAACGATGTGTGGCAGCGAAGAATGAACCACGAGCTCGCTGCACTTTACGGCGAACCTGGCATCCGGAAGGTAGCAAAAACTGGAAGGATACGATGGGCGGGGCATGTAATGAGAACATTTCTGCAAAGCTGGTGTTCGCAACAGATCCAGATAGTACGAGAAGACCTGGAGGGCAACATGCAATGTGGGCGGACCAGGTGCAGAACGATCTGGCAAGTGAGGAACGCGGCCGAGGATGGAGGACTGCAGCAACCACGAACCGTTGGTTATCTGATCTTCCCTGAGGTTGCTCGCAGCCCGACCGATGCCACGAGGAATAGGGATAAGAGTTGTGTGGCAGTACATGGGTCTCAATGGGATCTGAATTACACAAAATACGCAGCCTTTACCATGCCGCATCAAAGGCTATACGACGGTAATCGGATGGTTTATGCCGAATCAAACGAATACAATTTACAGGGATCTGACCGAGTTCTTTATTCGAAATAAACTGGCCCGTATACATTTATTGTGTAGTACATTTGCGGTTCATCCGCTAATGAGCGTAAGGAGGATCATCTATAAAAGTCGTAATAATATAATAGCATTCCCAGTACATTTAGCGTACACGAAAGCAAAACCTTTTCCAGTTTACAGTTCAAAACACATTTCCCCGCTGATTAACAAAACGATTTCAAAGTCTCAATAAATATTTTCCAGCCACAAAGCAAGAATATTTCCAAACCAATTGTCCCCTAACCTTCACCAATCCCACAAGTCGTAAAGCATCTTGGGTTTGTTGGACGACCGGGTGGGAGACTTGCTGTAGCCAGAATCGCACGATTTTCCCACGAACCCGCTCGTCGTCCCCTACTTCCACCACCAGGAGCCAACCAGTCATTTCGTCCGTACTCTGTGTCAAGATGCTAGCTAGAGTGAACGATGAGGATGATGATGATGATGATGCGGGGACTGCTGCCGGCTGGCTGGTGGCTAATTTGCAAATGGCTCTTAAGAGGCCATTATCGAAACACGTAGCGTTCCTCTTCTCGAGAGCAGCTTTCACAGCTCCACCGGCCCCGTCACAGTCCCACCCATCCATCCTTCCAACCGGAACAGGAATCGAGAGTTGCCTGCCGGTAAGCTGAAATATTTGTTTGTTTGATTATCATAAAATGAGCTTTCAACGCAATTTGAATACCGTTCGACGAGAAGTTCCCTGATGGGTTTGGATGGATGTGCCTCACGCCCTCTCCGCACTGGGCCAGAGTTGGATGGATACCAGGGGGAAATGGGGAGGGGTGAGTAGTGTCAGCAATTTTCCGAGGAACGTTTAGGGAGGGGATGATGGTATTCTTCAGCACCGCACCGTAGAAAGAAAGCAATTGAAGAGGGACTCATCTGCATCGAATTGCTTGCTGCGAAGGAAGTAGGCGCAAGTTTAGGTATGGTAGGCAAGGCAGCATTGAGACGGAAACGAAGATGGATGGGCTTTTGCTTTGGCGTGCGGTGGATCCTCGGTCTCCATTCTCTCGCTTTGTGATGTGATGGTGTGAGCAATTTACACAAGACTGTTTGTGCATTAGAAATACTTTCCCGGCTCGTAAGGTGAGGGGTGGATTGTCTATCCAGGCGACAAGCCAGGCTCCGGAGAAGGTCGGTGGGACCGCCGGAAATGAAGTATCTGCCGCATTTTATCGCACTTAGTTCTGGGAGGTTGCGCTCGGAAGCTAGAATAGATTCGGAAGATAAATGTTGATATTGTAATCATCATCAGCATCGGGTAGATCAGCATCAGAATCGGTTTCGAATACATCTCGGCTGGAGGGCGACGGAAACGTAAATTTATACTTGGAAAATGAAATTGCATAGCCTTTGCGTATTCATGTGATACTCGAAGTGGATTAAACTTCGCATTTCGGATTCGCATTGGAAAGTCAAGGGCTAATGGAATTTGATCAGCATTCATAGCGTTTTTGCATTAAGACGATCGAAAACTGGAATAGGCTTCAAGAGCAATGGGATCTAATGGAAAAAGCCACTCCAAAGTTTTATTGCCATGGGGTTTCTCGGAAACACTCGATGGCATGGCTTCCAGGTTCAGTTTATCACAAGCATAATGGATTGACTATTTGCTTTGCACAATGTTCTTATGCCTGAGAAATTTCTGCAGAAGTTCTTGAGTTTCTATGAAGATTTTCTCGCATGAGTTTGTCTACATCTTATTTTGAACTTCTCAAACTATAGCTTCTGTGACTGTGATTGCTTGTGTATTTAAATGTGTGTGCAATGTTGTTGTGTTTGTAATGAGTCGTGAACGAGGGGTGGATCACACCGTTCAACACAAAATTTTGACAAAACGAAACAAACCTTAATACCGAAAACGCCTAAATATATGCACGGCACGTTCCAATACCTACGCATATCAATTGAACACCCCAAGTTCTCCATACAAACTTCGGTCATAAACTGTGAAGGCCCGGTCCAATATTTTTTTTAAAATCCTTTCACTCTGACACTTCGAGGGGCCCAAACACCTGTTCTTTTTTCTTATCCCATAACACCAAATTTTTTAAAATTCTGTCGAGCAGTGTCACTAACGCATTTCCAATTCGGTCTTGTGCATGGTGGCCAACAGCCAACTGTGAGATCGTCTTCAGTGTCTTGTACTTGACTCGACTACTACAAGAAACTGAAGACGACCTTCCAGTTGAGGTCGATATACGTGTCTGTTAAAGGATGCAAATTCTTAGCGGAATTAAAAAGAACAGTACTTCACCCGATTTTCTTTTTACTTACAGGTATTCCACTAACAGGCCCAGGTTTATCATCATCAGCCTTTTTTTGGTAACTGGTAATTTTGATTTGAAGTGATCTTATTTCTTGATTTTGATGTTTTTTTTTAACATTACCTGTTTAAGAAAGTAATGTTTGAAGAACTCCGTAAATTCTTTTTCGTTATTGTTTTCAAATGTTTTCTTCTCTGCAAACCTTTACGTATTCTAGATCGCTGGCATTACAGCCGTTAACAGATACGACAAGACAGCCTCGTTGTTCATTGTGCCATCAGCTATTATCTAATTATTTTTTTCAATCGGAATCCAACGTTCGCGCCCGCATCGGCAGCATCCCGGAGACTTTGAAAGTTTCTTTTAAAGTTCTGTAATTCAATCTTTTTCGCAATAATTAGGCTTCCTCTGTTATCCGATATGCCTGAAATATGAAGATCATCAGAAATACATATGAAATAGAAAATAATAATTGTTCAATAAACTATTATTTAAGTTTCTTGTTTTTTGCATGTGTTACATACGTCATATCTTCAACAACAGCACAGATGAACGGTACTCGTTTATATATTATTAAAGTAGGAGTTTTGGCACGGTAAAGGCTGGGTATGCTGCGCAATTCAGATCCCATTGTGATCCACTAGCCTCTGCCTAGCAACTCCTATCCCTACCTCCACGCGGTACCGGCCGGAAACTATGAGCAACCTTAGGGAAGATCGGGTAACCAACCCCGGTGGGACCTTTGGTCGTAGGCTGACAGGGAAGGGGGGTTTGCTTCGGCAAACCTGAGCGTCTGTTCTCCAGGAGGAGCGGCTCACAACAGCGTCTGATCCCCATGTTAGGGGCGGCTGATCTACGTCCGAGTGCCAGGGAAGGACTCTAAGCTCAACTGTGCACTATGGTCCTCCGGAAAGTAGGGGGTTGGTGTCAGGCCCTACGAGCCAGCCGTAAAAACCCATTGTAACGGAAAATCAGCAACAGAATAATACGAACCGAGACCAACGGCAACGACCCCAGCGAACAAAAAGGACTTGCGATTGGAAACTCGGTACGTGGAACTGCCGATCTCTCAACTTCATTGGGAGCACCCGCATACTCGCCGATCTACTGAAGGACCGCGGGTTCGGCATCGTAGCGCTGCAGGAGGTGTGTTGGACAGGATCCATGGTGCGAACGTTTAGAGGTAATCATACCATCTACCAGAGCTGCGGCAACACACGCGAGCTGGGAACAGCTTTCATCGTGATGGGTGATATGCAGAGGCGCGTGATCGGTTGGTGGCCGATCGACGAAAGAATGTGCAGGTTGAGGATCAAGGGCCGATTCTTCAACTTCAGCATAATAAACGTGCACAGCCCACACTCCGGAAGTACTGATGATGACAAGGACGCATTTTACGCGCAGCTCGAACGCGAGTACGACCGCTGCCCAAGCCACGACGTCAAGATCATCATAGGAGATTTGAACGCTCAGGTAGGCCAGGAGGAGGAATTCAGACCGACGATTGGTAAGTTTAGCGCCCACCAGCAAACGAACGAAAACGGCCTACGACTCATTGATTTCGCCGCCTCCAAAAATATGGCCATACGTAGCACCTTTTTCCAACACAGCCTCCCTTATCGTTACACCTGGAGATCACCACAGCAGACGGAATCTCAAATCGACCACGTTCTGATTGACGGACGGCACTTCTCCGACATTATCGACGTCAGGACCTATCGTGGCGCCAACATCGACTCCGACCACTATCTGGTGATGGTCAAACTGCGCCCAAAACTCTCCGTCATCAACAATGTACGGTACCGGCGACCGCCACGGTACAACCTAGAGCGACTGAAGCAACCGGATGTCGCCTCAGCATACGCGCAGAATCTCGAAGCCGCGTTGCCAGACGAGGGCGAGCTCGATGAGGCCCCTCTAGAGGACTGCTGGAGTACAGTGAAAGCAGCCATCAACGACGCAGCCGAGAGCACCATCGGGTACGTGGAACGGAATCGACGAAACGAATGGTTCGACGAAGAGTGCAGAACGGTTTTGGAGGAGAAGAACGCAGCGAGGGCGGTAATGCTGCAGCAAGGGACTCGACAGAACGTGGAACGTTACAAACAGAAGCGGAAACAGCAGACCCGCCTCTTTCGGGAGAAAAAGCGCCGCCTGGAAGAAGCGGAGTGTGAAGAAATGGAACTGCTGTGCCGTTCCCAAGAAACACGGAAGTTCTATCAGAAACTCAACGCATCCCGCAACGGCTTCGTGCCGCGAGCCGAAATATGCAGGGATAAAGACGGAGGCCTCTTGACGGACGGACGTGAGGTGATCGAAAGGTGGAAGCAGCACTTCGATCAGCACCTGAACGGCGTGGAGAGCGTAGGCACGGGAGCCCACGGCAACGGAGGAAATGACGACGCCAATGCAGCGGAGGACGGAAATGAACCAACTCCCACGCTGAGGGAAGTTAAGGATGCCATTCACCAGCTCAAAACCAACAAAGCAGCTGGTAAGGATGGTATCGCAGCTGAACTCATCAAGATGGGCCCAGAAAAGTTGGCCACCTGTCTGCATCGGCTGATAGTCAGGATCTGGGAAACCGAACAGCTACCGGAGGAGTGGAAGGAAGGGGTAATCTGCCCCATTCACAAGAAAGGCGACCATTTGGAATGTGAGAACTTCAGGGCGATCACTATTTTGAATGCTGCCTACAAAGTGCTATCCCAGATCATCTTCCGTCGTCTGTCACCTAAAACAAATGAGTTCGTGGGAAGTTATCAAGCCGGCTTCATCGACGGCCGGTCGACAACGGACCAGATCTTTACCGTACGGCAAATCCTCCAGAAATGCCGTGAATACCAGGTCCCAACGCACCACCTGTTCATCGACTTCAAAGCGGCATACGATAGTATCGACCGCGCAGAGCTATGGAGAATCATGGACGAAAACGGCTTTCCTGGGAAGCTGACTAGACTGATTAAAGCAACGATGGACGGTGTGCAAAACTGCGTAAGGGTTTCGGGTGAACTATCCAGTTCATTCGTATCTCGCCGGGGACTGCGACAAGGTGACGGACTCTCATGTCTACTCTTCAACATCGCGCTGGAAGGTGTGATGCGACGAGCCGGGCTCAACAGCCGGGGAACGATTTTCACAAAATCCGGTCAATTTGTGTGTTTTGCGGACGACATGGACATTATCGCTAGAACATTTGGAACGGTGGCAGAACTGTACACCCGCCTGAAACGCGAAGCAGCAAAGGTCGGACTGGTGGTGAATGCCTCAAAAACAAAGTACATGCTGGTAGGCGGAACCGAACACGACCGGATCCGTCTGGGTAGTAATGTTACGATAGACGGGGATACTTTCGAGGTGGTGGAGGAATTCGTCTACCTCGGATCCTTACTGACGGCTGACAACAACGTGAGCCGTGAAATTCGGAGGCGCATCATCAGCGGAAGTCGGGCCTACTACGGGCTCCAGAAGAAACTGCGGTCGAAAAAGATTCACCCACGCACCAAATGCACCATGTACAAAACGTTAATAAGACCGGTAATCCTCTACGGACACGAGACATGGACCATGCTCGAGGAGGACCTACAAGCACTCGGAGTTTTCGAGCGACGCGTGCTAAGAACGATCTTCGGCGGTGTGCAGGAGAACGGTGTGTGGCGGAGAAGAATGAACCACGAGCTCGCTGCACTTTACGGCGAACCCAGCATCCAGAAGGTGGCCAAAGCCGGAAGGATACGGTGGGCAGGGCATGTTGCAAGAATGCCGGACAACAACCCTGCAAAGCTGGTGTTTGCAACTGATCCGGTTGGCACAAGAAGGCGTGGAGCGCAGAGAGCACGATGGGCGGACCAGGTGGAGCGTGACTTGGCGAGCATTGGGCGCGACCGAGGATGGAGAGCGGCAGCCACGAACCGTGTATTATGGAGAAATATTGTTGATTCAGTTTTATCTTGAATTTGATGTAATACTAAATAAATGAGGAGTTTTGTATTAACTGTGATTTTTTTTCTATATGGTCCATTCCTGTTTTCTGAACAGAAAACAGTTTTCTTAACACTTTGTCTGTTTTCGATGGTGCTGAAACATGTTCTGATTTTTCCAACAGCTTCTCTTGTTTCCTTGTGCCTGAACGAAGATCATGTGTGTTGAACGAAGCCTGTGTGCTGAACGAAGATCCGACCCTTGCAGAATCATGCAATGTCGATTGCGCTGACTTCTTGTAGCATTATATCATCATCCAACTGAAATAGGGTATCGCGCCACTTGGGCGGTGGCTTCTATATTCGTCTGTTTTCCACTATAACTCAGTCCATGTTGAACCAGTTGACTTGAAATGTTGTACACGGGTAGATACTATACCTATCTCACCGCATTCCAAAAATTGTGTCAATTGGTTCAAATTTGACTGAGTTGTAGCGGAAAATAGACGAAAATAGAAGCCACCGCCCAAGTGGCGCGATTCCCTACTTCAAAATTTATAAAAAGGCTGACTGACGAAATGTTATAGGGTGTTGTTAATCATTTTAAATATCGGTCCTGGGCTGTGGCCTCACTCTTTTAACGTGGACATTTTTGTTTCAATTTACCGATTGCTACACTGCCGTTCTACACATAATTGTCCCATGTTATATGGGACAATAGGGCTTAGAACGGCAGTACAAAACTTGAAGAACGAATCAATGTAATTGTATAAAGTTTGTATAGTTAACTAAATGAAGGTAATGATTTGTAGATAGATCGTCGGTAATCTTTGCTCGAATTAGCCAGAGCACTACAAATGCTTAATTAGCGAACAGGAACATACTTCAAGCGACGGCATACAACATTTGTGAATGCAACTTGGGACAATATTTAAAAGTTAGAATAGGACTAATGACATAAAACTTGTAATAAAAATTCTGCCGTGTGCAGCATAGTTGTCCAAGGTGTCTACTACCTGGAAAAACCTGGAAAACCGGGAATCCTCAGGGAATTTTATTTAACAGGGAAAAACCTGGAATACTCAGGGAATTTCTTGAGTACTCAGGGAAATTTTACTCCGATAAAAAAACATTGGGTCGTATGAACCTGGTAGTAAAAATCCATATAGAAATTTCGCTACAAGGATTTTTTCCAGAAATTCCGTCAGAATTTCTTTCTGGAACTTCTTTAAAAATACCTCCTGGAATGTCTCCCAGGATTTCTCATAAAATTCCTTCCGCATTTTTGACGCTATTTTTCTTGGTATTTCTTTTTGATTTTTTTCCGGAAAGGTATACTTCAGGATTCCTTCCAGGATTCCTGAATTCCAACCGATTTCTCCTGGAGTTTTTCACGGGGATGCTATTTCTTCCCAGAGTTCCTCCAGTGTTTTACTCAAAGAAATCTTCGTAGGATTTCTACCAGAATTTATCCAGAATGCTCTATAAGAATATCTGTCGGGATAAATCGTGGAATTTCTTTCGACACTCCTCACGGAAATTTTACCCGATTCCTTCCGGTGTTCCTCTTGGTCTTTCAGAGTTGGTCAAGGAGTTATTCCTGGGGTTTCTACTTAAGTTCCTCCAAGGGTTTCTGAAGGAGTTTTCACGAATTTACTGCAAGAGTTCCTCAAGAGATTTCGTTCATTTTTTTCCTGTGATATCTACAAACCATTGCTTTGGGCTTTCTTCGAGATGTTCTTCCTGGTCTCGTACAGGAATTTGTTAAAAGTTTACGTGAGGTTTATTTTGAAGTTTTACCTGAAATTTTTCTCGGAGTATCTCCTGGAACTTCTCTCAGAAGATTCCTTCCGATGTTGGTCATGAGATGTCTCTTAGAGTTTTTCTTAATTTACCCTGGATTTTCTTCTAAGATTTTTTTTCCAGAATGCCTTCTGGGATTTCCACAAGAGTTATTGCTGATATTTCGCATTGAATTCTTCTATTGCATTCTTTCAGAGCTATTCGGTTTTATGTAGTTGTACCGGATTTCTTGCAGTGATCCACCTAAGAGTTTTTACAGATATTCTGTGCTTTATTCCCAAAATTCTTCCCGGAATTTTTACCAGAAATCGTCCCGAGATTCTGGATACTCTTTTAGGGATTTCTCCCAAAGTAAATGCAGGGATTCTTCTACGGGTGTTATTGAAGCAATCTCGACAGGAACTTCAGGAAAAACCTGAGAAAAAAATGGAACATCTCGAAAAAAGTTCTAGGTAATAGTAATCCCGAGAAGAAATATTAAGGACATCCAAGGAGGAATTCTGGAAACCTCATGGAATCCTGAAAGCAGCTGCGGACGAAGTTCCGCGAGGAAAACAAGAGGAATATCTGAAAACTATCGGTAAAAATCCAATAGTTTATGGATAGCTGTCCCGGAAAACCATTAAAATAGTAATTTACGCAACAAGGTGCAGAATGAAGATTTTTACAGCACGAGTCGTACATTTATTCAACGAGGCTTGTCGAGTGGATAATTACGACGAGTGCTGTATAAATCGAGTTCTGCATCGAGTTGCGTACAACATTTTTTGCAATTTCATAAATTACCACTTGATGATAGTTTTTAACAAAACTTTTTCATCAAACTGCACACTGATGTTCATAGTCATGTTTATGGAAGTCTGATCATAGTAAGTTATACTGTGCAGTTGTCACAATTTTTCAAACTTGAGTCCAGAATGCATCAAGAAGTTAATCGAAACTGAAAACAGTGCTGTAATGAACCATTACCGCACTGTTAATTAGTGTGGGAAAGTAGGCCTTTTCCTGGCAGATATGTATGAGGTAAAACAGCCTATTACGATGAGAAATTGCAAAAAAGACATTAACACTGGCTTCAGCCGGCGGCTGTACCGATTGAACGAAACTTAACACGGAGTGGCTACGGATAAGAAGCTATTCTCGTGAAAAAAATCATCGCTCGGAGCGGGAATCGAACCTTCTTCCACCCGGACTCTAACCGCATGGCTACGAGGTTCAACCAATGACATTCTTGAAGAAACTTTGAATAGTTTTGGATGGATCTTCAAGAGGAATCCAGCGAGAATCTCTAGAAGTATATCGGACCCTCTCTAGAAGTATACCGAAACCTTTGCAAGAAATATCGGGACGTACTCAAACAGATATCTTGTATTCTTTCACACGAGATATCTGTTTGCGGAAAGCCAGGAAGAAACTTTGGAAGAAATTCCAGGAATTATGCTCAGAAATCTTGAAAGAATTTTTGAAGAGTAGAGTAACTTACGTATTTTTGGCAGTTTTGTTCTCTTCGACATGTTTTTTTTTTTTTTTTTTAAACCTGTTGAACTCAGAGTTGGCATCAAATCCTTCCCAACCAAGCTGATTATGATCAAGTTTCAGGCAATTTGGCCGGCATAAATCCCTCATGTCGAAGAAAACAAACCTGCCGATGATACACTAGTTCACCCTTTATAATTTTTAGAAAATTTGGGTCGAAATTTGGGTTATTTTTTGAGTCATAAACTTTCAAAATTTCATCTGGAAAAACCTGGAAAACTCAGGGAATTTTATTTTGAGTTATGAGTAGACACCCTGTTGTCCCATGTTCTATGAGAATCCACATCAGCATGGGACAACTATGGTGCACAACGTAGAATTTCCGTCGACCAGGTTTTTCACAATCTTTTCAGATCTCCATAGTTGTGGCTTTCACAACCAGAGGCGCGTGAGTCGATTTGTTTTCCATTTGATTCATTTATTGCGTCCATCATTTTCCAGGATTTCTAGACCACGCTTCTGTCATCGCTATTTGCCTATCCCTAATACACGTAGGGTAATTCATGTGTTTTGGATAGACTGAGGACAACGTTGGAAAAATCGTCCCCTAGCTTCCTTAGAAAGCAATTGATTTTTTTGCAAAGTTACTAATCATATATTTAAAACCCCAGCGTTGTCTGTCTGTCTGTCCGTAACGCTTTGAAATGTTTCGTTGAAATGTTTCACCATAGTTGTATCAAATTTCTAAAAGGTACGAGAACATTCTGGATGTTTTTTGACTTTCCAGAAATAATAAGCAGAACCTTCTGGAATGTTCTGGAACATCAATATTCTAAAAATTCTAAGAACTTTCTGGAAGTTCCAGAAAATAAATAACGTTCTGGAATGCTCTAAAACATGGAACTTCTGAGAATCCCCTTGAAGTTTCTGGACGCTTCAGAAAAAAGAAGAAGAACCTTCTGCAGCATTATGGAACATTTTATTTTTTTGGCGTAACGTCCCAACTGGGACAAACCCTGCTTCTCAGCTTAGTGTCTATGAGCTCAGTTATTAACTGAGAACTTCGGCTTCTAATAAGCACTTCTAAGTTGTTAAACGTTTTAGAAAAGAACCTTCTAGAATGTTCTAGAGAGCATGAAACTTTATTATATTGGGAAAAGGTTATGCACGTTAGGGAACGAGCAAGGAACCAAAAAAGAATCTTCTAGAATGTTCTGGATCATAAAAATCCATAAAATTTCCAGAAACCTCCTGAAAGATACTGAACGTTACAAAAGTAAAACAATCATCTGAGATATTCTGGATATCACACTTCCTCAAATATCGAAAACTTTCTGTGCGTTACTGAACGTTTCAATCAAAGAAAGGAGAAGAACCTTCTGGAATGTTCTGTACACTTTTCATTCTTAATTTCAAGAACTTTCTGGAAGTTAATGAAAGTTCAAGAAAGAAGTAAAGGGCCTTCTAAAATGTTCTGGAACACCGATATTCAGTAAATTTCGAGACCTTTCTAGATATTACTGTATGTTTCAGAAAGAAGAATAATAATCTACGAAAATGTTCTAGATAATCAAAATTCTGAGAACTTTTGAGAAGTTGCTAGGCAAAAACAAGACAAAGACCTTCTGCAAACTTTTTTAAATTTACGAAAAGAGTCTGAGAGTTTGTGAATGTTCCAGGAAGAATTAAAAATAACCTTTAAGAAGGTTCTGCAACAACCAAATTCATAAGTGTTTGAGAAATTTCTGGAAGCTACTGAACATTCCAAATGAAAACAGAAAAAAATCTCTAGAATATTCTGGAACATTAAACTTCCCAGGTACTTTCCAGAAGTTACTGAATGTTTCAGAAAGAATAATAAAACTAACCTGGAATTTTCTGGAACAAATTTTTTAATGCCGATTATGTTCGGGGAGTTTGTCAACGTTCAAGAAAAAAAAATGTCAAATGGACCTTCTGAAAAGTTCTGGAAAATCAGAATTCATTAAATTTTGAGAACTTTCTGGAGATTACTAAACGTTCAAGAGAGAAGCCTTCTGGAGAGAGATTCTGGAATGTTCTCGAAAACAGTTTCATTGGAGAAGTATAACTGGAATTTTAAAAACAATCTTTTTCTAGCTAACGTGGCTAGCCACGTCGGGTCAGCTAGTACCCTTATAATATGATTGTACCGTAAATCGGGGTCAAATTGATCAGCGGGGTGAAATTGATCACTCGGGTACTACATTGTAATTCCATACTAGGAACTCTTAAGCGTCGTAATGATCTTAAACTTTTCACGTCATCTGATTCGTAGATGTCTAGACATGAGCGTGGACTTTTATTTTTTTTAGAAAAAAGTTGGTTTTGCCTTATTTTTTTTAAGGAATTTGCAATGCATTTATCATTCAGCTGAAACCATTGCTACTAAACAATCAATTGCTAATAGGACTTCCCGTAAATTCTCTGTTTTAACATTTTTGTGGAGCCTTGGTTGGGATAATATGCAGTTAATCAGAACAAGAAATAGTTGTAAAAGGTTCATTTTATGAGGAAATAGTTATCAGGGTTGAAAAAATCTCACTCAATTGAATGAAATTTCGCTGAACTGAATGCTGTTGGCATTCATTTTCAGCTCCACTGTGAGATACTTGAAAGTGAACACAGAAAAACTCAACTACTTTGTTGTGGTAATGACTGCACCAACATCAACACACGCTCTGCGCTGATGGATGCTTCATGTCAACACCGGCCGTATGAATGTGACTGGCCCATAAGCAAGCATGGTGAATTTTTGTCGTTTGAGTGCCGGTCACAGGAAAAATGTTGCTTTTGAACCTCGCCGACTCCCCAGTGTGAGCGACGAGAGAATTTTTATTCTCTTTTCACTTGCGTCCGTGAAGTACAGGGGCTTCAACGTCAGAAGCGGTGTGGTGAAAAGACAAAAACAAAAACTCACGTTCGTTGGATGCTTCGGATTTTTTGCAACCATGATAGTTATTAATTGTGATAGAAATCACTTATTACAAATGAAATTGCCTACCTTTAGGCGTGTAAGGGGAAATTTCAAAATTTAATTTTGCATTTAAAGTATTAAATTCACTAGTTGTAAGATTTTAGACGCGTTATTCGGTTTAAGAAGAGCAAAATTAAGTGGATAAGGAAATTTTCTTTTCCAATCGATGCTTAATTGTATACTGATCAATTTCGCCCCAAAGTGGCATTTCCAGTATTTTGATATTTGGAGTTATTTAACTTAAAGTTTAAATTTGTTGAACAAAATTCTGTCACATGGTTCCATGGAGATCCACAGGGTACTAGTTTTACAGAAATTCTTTTGGCAATATTTGAACAGGCACTGATGTTATCCGCAAAAGTTGTTTTAAAGTGATCAATTTGACCCCGGATTACGGTATTTTGTTTTCCAGGTGACAAAAACTTTAACGAAAGCATTTTAAGCTGAGAAAAGCATAATTTCCAATCGCCTGTTAGAATAGCATTTTGGACACCGAATATATGTTTTGGACACCCTCAGGTATATATAATTTGGACAGGGCAATTATCTCAATGATTCATCAAATTTCTTCGCTTAACAGGCATCTAATTTGATAACTTTTACAGTTCTTGTTAAAATCGAGGAAATGTTGCCAGACCCACATAATACGCCTTCAAGTATGCAATCGCAAGGCATCCCCATGTAGTTCGCCAGATGGCCAAAATATATTAAACAGTAGAAAACATGCAATGTATTTTGAGCATCACCTATTTTAGGCGTTCTAGATGAATGTTAAGAAATTGACTGCCTAATGCTTTTTTATTGTACATTTTTCATTGCAATAAGGCTTTTAAATTTCTTAAAATTATTAATTCAACGATTTTGGGGTGAATATTGTATGTGATTGTGAAGTGTATGTCGTCTTGCATACCTGTGCATTTGAGGGGTTTTAGTGAAAAAAAAATACATTTTCGATAATTTTGAAGTAAATTCGTAATCAGAATAGGGTCTGTTTGATTCAATAATCGATATTGAGAAGTATCTACTTTTATTAGCTCTCCGGAACACGGCATACACCGCCGTGCCTGTCCTAATTACATACATGTCCAAATTATATTTTTTTGCTTTACTGTAACACATTTCTATAGACCCCCTCCCTACCGTCTCCCTCCATCCCTTCAAATAATTTATAAACGTTCCCGTGGTCAAACGAATTCCATTTATGTTTCCGACTATGATTTTTTTTTTGGGTTTTCTTCCATTTTCCGATGTATTTTATATTTAAACTATTCGTCTTTTATCGAGATTTTTTTATTCAAGATTTTGGCACGGCAGCCTGGTTGCTGCGCAGTCAGTTGCAAAGGCGGACTGTCATTAGGTGCTGTCCATAAACTACGTAGACTTTTTTCTCGGTCATCTCAGACCCCCCCTCCCCCCTCGTAGACTTTTGTTCATACAAAATTTTCGTAATGGAGCGTAGACTTTGGCCAGACCCCCCGTCCCCCCTAAGAGTCTACGTAGTTTATGGACAGGCCCTTACTGCCTCTGCCTTATTTATGTCGGCTGCACTTGTGGCAGTCCCGCTGACGGAAGAGCATCCGGTGAGCTTGTAACCACTGACACAGAATGCGGAGTTACATCCTGCATACGCCCTAACACTCTCCTTTGGGTGTCCGGTTCGGGATTCTCTGCTGACACCATTGCGTTCATAATGATCACCACCTCTACCCCTTTTGTAACACGTCGTAACGGCCACCTCCGTAACGGTCATCGCCGTTTCCAGTTCTACGGCTCTACTCATTAATCTCATTCGGGGCTGTCTCGGCTGAATTGTGTTCTGGATATTCCTCGATCAAATATATATTCCTCATAATATGCGTTTTCGAGGGCGTTTCCATCATCCTGACTGACGGGGACCAGTAATCGTGACATGATGAGTTTCAGAAGGCATCTCAAGCTTCTTGGTTGATATCTACCGCTGAAATTTGACTTCAATGGTTTTCGCATGAGCAGCAGCATTATTCGATCGTTCGATAGGATGTTCATCACGCATTTTATGTACTTACTTTACTTTCAGTCCTGGGCACCCATCGCCTTCACCTGTGGCCAGGTCAAATTTCTGTCGACTTGGTTGATTTCGTTGTTGAGGCTGCGCCGCCATGAGCCTCTGGGTCTGCCTCTGCTGCGGTGTCCTGCTGGGTTCCAATCTAATGCTCGCTTGCAGATTTCGTTTTCGCCCCTGCGTAGATTGTGGCCGACCCACCTCCACTTTCGCTCTCGAATTTCTGTTGCTATCGGCTTTTGATGACATCGACGATGGAGCTCCACGTTGGAGATCCAATTGTGAGGCCACCATGCACGAATTATATACCGCAGACATCCTATTGATGAAGACCTGCAGCCGTTGAGTGTTCTCCACTGATACACACCAGGTTTCACTGGCATATAGCAGCACATATTTCACGTTCGAGTTAAAAATTCGAATTTTGGTGCGTCGACTAATCTGGTTGTTTTTCCATACATTTCATATACTCGCAAAATCAGCCCTCGCCTTCTTGATCCGTGCACCTATGTAGATCTTGGTGCCGCCATCGGCCGCTGGGGCTGGCCGGAAAAACCAGGCGAGTTTCCAGCGGCAGTTAGTACCAAGGATTGTACCTGACATTCATGTACCTCTTGTCCTCGCTCTTTCTGGACTCTCTTCGTGCAATCGCATCTGTGTGGAAACGATGATACAAGCAAGTTTCACTGTATTTAACTGTTACGTTTATCAGGTTGGATTGCGGGAGAAGAACACAACTTGTACACGCAAAACAAGAAAAGCTACCAAAAATTGAGATATGCCTTTTCTACCAATTTATGTAATAAAAACGTACAGAAAATGTGATAAATCATAATCCATTCGTTGTATTAAGATGCGCTACACGGTTCCATAGCTTCCATACCACTACACACAAACACCTCCATTGAAACCCGAGAAGTTGAACCGGGTTGCGTCTAAAAATAACTTTCGCTTCGCTGCTGAGCTTCGCGTGCTATTGTCTACATGGAATTTTCCACTTGCAAACAGCAACCTGCTGGATGCGGGCTTTTCAGTGCACAATGGGTCTAGAGTCGTATTTACGA
This sequence comes from Aedes albopictus, assembly GCF_035046485.1. Classification (NCBI taxonomy): domain Eukaryota; kingdom Metazoa; phylum Arthropoda; class Insecta; order Diptera; family Culicidae; genus Aedes; species Aedes albopictus. Next base: position 100,684,913 of record NC_085138.1, on the reverse strand, counting down.
AGACAAAAATGTTTCTGCCAAGTTCTGTCATTTCTTTTTTTTTTCATTATTGTGAAATGATTACGGTCAATCAAGTGTGGCTTATCCAAAAATTTGCTGATTAATTATTCTCTATACAATATCAGAATGTTTTACAAAGTTATAGCAAATTTACAAAAATAAAACATTCGATTGATTTGATTGATTTGTCTTTATTCAAGAGACTTTCAGCCCTTGGATAAAACATTCGAATCATTAGAAGTTTTCGAAAAGTTTTCAATAAATTGCAACTTTTTTGCCTTTGGTCATATTTTAGTCGAGTCCAACGATACATGAAGAACAATACATTAGTCACAAACTTTCAAAATTTAATTTAATTCGGTTCGCTTAGTCCTAAGGTACAGTAATTTGATAAACGGAAGTCAAAAACTAGTTCTTTGTTTAATTGCTATATCTCTGGATCAAGTGAACCGAATGAAATGCGACATTGCACAATTATGACTAATACATAGCTCTTTGAAAAACCTTTGACTTGACTTAGACACGTTCAAAGAAAACAAACTTACAGCTTGTTGATTACTTCACGAAAAAATATCAATCATTTGAATGATTTTGCAAATGTGTAACTAGCGCCGCCTAGTGGACCATTAACTGTAAGCCCTTGACTCACTTAACAACGTTGTCGAAGACACCAACTTTCTAAGTGGTGAGAGTCCTGAGATATATGAAATTTAGAATTTGCCGTTTATTGGTGGAATTTCTAATTAAACGATCCATCACCATCCATCATGGCATCGCAAATAAAATTATTAGAAAGCAGATTTTTGAATCAGTTTAACCAGACGAACCACCCTAACATAACAATAATAGGGAATAGGGTCAACAATTGAAAATAAACTTTCTAAAACACAATATGTGTCTAAAAACTTAAGGCTGAAGCATAAACAGTTTTGTCTTCGCAAATACGGCTCTGGACCCATTGTGCAGTGTGGCGGCTGTATCACTTCCATCACCAAGCCACGTTTGTGTTGATCATGATGGCTTTCAGCCTCTTGTCTATTCATGTGCAGTTATAGCCGTGCTGGTTAGAGCGCAGGATACTGTGCATCACCATGATTGTGTCTTGGTTCGATTCCCGACGCCGCCCGTATTTCTTTTTAAATATGTATTGGTATTTGATGCCGCCGCTGCTGCCATGATCAGTCTAAAAATAGAACAAATAATGAGAAACCAGTGCGACAGAGCACACGCACACATGCGAAATTTTCCTTTTCCAGATTCTAGGAAGCCAATACAATTTTTGGTATACTGCCACCTACCAATTTTTGTATTTGCAAGGCCCTAATACAATATTTGTATATGTTTCATACCCAATTGTATTAGAATCTGCCAATCTCAGGTTGCGTGTAGTTTCGTCTGAAAATTACAATTTTAGACAACAAGCAACCATTGCATTAAAGTTATGTGAAAATATATCAATACGTGTAAAGATTCCTTCTTATTTATGACGTTATGCGACAATCTCCGAGTAATGCCTTTTAGAAGCTGGATGTCACCTGGGTCCAGTTGAAATGCCTCCGGATTGTGCAAGTTAACTGTTTTCTCAATAAACTCCTCCGAGAATAATGCGGATATATTTTGCCGAGCAAACTTCTCCAACTCGACTCGCGTATCGTCCGAAAGTGGATCCAAAAAAGGCAAAAATTAAAAAAAAAACAATCTATCGCAAGAATGCGAATAACGTTTTTCAGAGTTCATTATGTAAGTCATAAATAAGCAAAATTTCATTGCAATCGGTTTGAATCCGAAGATATAACAGCTCAAAGTTGGCTATCGGATAATTATACCTTTTTCTAGAATCTTTATAACTTCGTGCAAGATAGCCCGCTCTTTTCCAAATTTTGACCACTGATACACACCAGTTGATCAACTTACAGTGAATATTTGAGAATATTTGATGCACTTTTCGAAAAGTTATAGCTAGTTGAACATTTTTTGGAAAGTCAAAATTTTGCCTGCCCCGATCATTGTCTATCCCCTGTAGGTATGTTTGCTCGAATTGGCCAGAGCGCTACAAATGCTTAATTAGCGAATAGGAACATACTTTCAAGCCAAGTGTTTTTGTTTCAGTAAAATCTGTATTTTTTTGACGTAGGACTACGTCTCTGTTTTCTATACCCGGTGTCATTTCAAAATTTATGAAACCAAGAGCGTTACGTTTGAGTGAAAGATTTTAAACGCTCACAGTACCTTTCCCACTGAACGAAATGATAAACAAATCCCGTTATCCGAGAGATGAAACTCCCGCGTTCAATTTGTAATATTCGGTGAACCTAAAAATCATTGATAAATAGTTGAAAAGTTGTTTTAAAGTTAGACATTGAAATCGCTGAAATCTATAAATATGGGTAGCGGACAAATTTTCTCGTTCAGTATACCAACGCTCTCTGATTGGTGCGCATCGTGGGGGCAACTACGATGCAGGAAGGAATGCGATCATGCGAGAGCTGATCGTCAGTTCCATTTCGACCACCGTCGAGGTGACACCTCGAGCTGGGCAGCGGCACATCGACTCAGCGACGACACTTGGCTATCGTACTGATAGCACCAGGAATCTCATTCACAACAGCAAGCGGCGGGCCAGTTTTCGATTGCGTCTAGCGTTGAGCGCGGAGAAAACCAACACGAATTGCGTGGCATTGTAAATTCATCAAAATCGTACATTATTCAAACGGTTCTTTTCAGGACCATCGAAAAAGATTTCTCAAGAGTTAATTGGATGAATTTCCACCCTCGATCGAGAAAGGTGAACCTAGTGCAAAGCAAGGACAGAGCGGCGTTTCTCAGCAAAAGCAAAACCGGTCATTAATCGCATGCACGGCAGCAAGCGGCGGGCCAGTTTTCGGTGGCGTTCAGCATTTAGTGCGGAGAAAACAAACACGCATAGTGGCATAGTGAATTCATTTAATTTTCTTCCTAAAATTATTCATTATCCAAACGGTCCTTTTAAGGACCATCGAAAATGATTTTTCAAGAGCTGTGAATCGGAAAATTCAATTCCAACGAACAGGAAAAGTGTAATACAACCAAAAAGTGAATGATTTTGAATGCTGTGACTCAGCCAGCAACAATTATGACGTCTAATTGTTCCACCCGGACTTTGGCAACGCATTATCATATCCGGGCCATTTTGCGTGAAAAATGTTTCAATTCTAACATTTTCCAAATTAAAATGATCTAAATCATCTAATATTTTGGTTACATTATCCGTTCAATGGAAATTTTCTCATTTCTCGGTTGATTAATCGTTTGATGCGTCTGGAGCATAAGGGGCGGGTCATGCAAACGAAATTAACTGAAAAGCCAGCCGAATGGGAGGAGCTTCATCTGCCAATCTAGGGGTATAAAAGCAGTGTTCTCTGTTTTCTTTCGTCATTTTCGTTGGATCAGTCAAGGAGGTTGGAGGTGGATGTCACCTCCAGCAAGGCAGCAGCACAACAACCCAGCGACTACTCTCGGATATCGTGCAGATGATAGCACTTGGAATCGCATCCATGGCAGCGGCGGTGGGCCAATTTTCGACGGCGTCCAGCATTCTCCGCACTCCGCAGCGAAAGCCAACATGCATTGCATGCCATGGTGAATGCATCAAAATCGTCCATTATTCAAACCGGTCCTTTTCAGGACCATCGAAAATGATTCCTCAAGAGTTAATTGGATAATTTCCAACATCGATCGAGATGTAGTGCAACCAAAAAGCAAAAGACAGAGCATCGTTGCCAGCAATAGTGAAACTGGTCATTATTGTAATCCACGGCGGTCCAGTTTTCGGTGGCGTTTATCATTCAGCACGGAGAAAACCAACACGCATTGCGTGACATGGTGAATTCATGCCATTTCGTTCCTAAAATCGTCAATTAATCAAACGGTCTTGTTTAGGACCACCGTTAATTATTCCTTAAGAGTTTGTGAATCAGCTAATTTCATTCCATCGAACGAGAAAAGTGTGGTGCAATTGAGAAGTGAAAGATTGAATACTTGGTGGCCCAGCAATAATGATGAAGCCGGTCACTAATGGCCTAATGGTTCCACCCGGAATTTAACAACGCATTATTCTATCCGAACTATTTTGCGTGAGACATTGTTTAATTAAAATTAAGTTTAAACATTTTTCGAAAATGTTCGAAGGTGAATATATGACGAAGCCACACCTAGAATTTTCTAGAGCAAAAATCTGAAGAACCGAATGTCGGTTTGCGCTTAAAAGTTGATCGTTTGGTTACCCGCTGGTGGTGAATCGAAATTATCCAATCCGTTCAATGAAAATTTGCTCATTTCTCGGTTGGTTAGTTGCTTGATGCGTCTGGAGCATTCGGGGCGGGTCATGCAAACGAAATAAACTGGAAAGCCAGCCAAATGGGAGGAGCCTAATCTACTAATCAAGGGGAAAAAAAAAACAGTGACTTCTGTTTTCTTCCATCATTTTCGTTGAATCAGTCAAAGGGAATGGATGTCACCTCCGCAGCTGCGCACCAATCCTGCGATGACTCTCGGCTATTTAGCTGATAGAACCAGGAATCTCATCCACGGCAGTAAGCGATGGCAGTTTTCGATGGCTTCCAGCATTCAGTGCGGATAATTTTCAATTGTCTTGCCGAAATCTCCTGTTATTTAAAAGGTCCTTTTCAGGACCAGTGAAAATTATTCCTCCAGAGTTATGAATCGGATAATTAAAAGCGACAGACTGAAAACTTAGCAACAGTATAGCCGGCCTCTAATTGTTGTTCGCGTAACTATACAACGTATTGTTGAATCTAGAATATTTCATGAAACTGCAATCAAAATTATCTAAAATTTCGTTAACAGCAATTGAGTTGTGTCAAATACACATGGCTACGGTGGCTCCATCTGTTCATTTCATAGCGGCAATTTTAGTTATTTTAATGATTGATGCGATCGCAATATGATGTTTGGGAAGCTATGGCTTAACGCCTTTCAATATTATAATCATTCTTTCCTTTCGACGAAAATTCTTTCAAACAACGGTTGAACATTTATCTTCAAAATAAAATAATACTCAACCCTCAAGTGATGGCCAACGGCGCGAGTTACGGAAGGTTTAACTAATCAACATCTTATGAATGCGTTCAGTGAAATGGATCACATAGGTAACAACTTTAATCAACACATCACTCCGCCGATTTGAATTTTGCCAGCATACATTGTGTTGGCCTTTTATCGTCGGTTTCCTGCAATAGGGGCACAACTCAAAAAATGTGAATTTTCAGAATAAGCGTTTAAAAATTGGCAATCATGAAGCACCTCCTGCAAATTCACTTATTTCTCTCATCATTTGACAAATGTATTTAAACAAATTTTGATTGTTGTATCATTGAAAGGGGCTGAAGGACTATCTGTTTCATGAATTTTTGACAACTATTTTTCAACGACTATTGAAAAAATTGACTGATTTTGAGTTGTGCCCTTACTGCGGAAAATTGGTGAAAATGCCCAAATCTCGCGTTTCTCATCGAATTTTGGAACGGGTCTTTGTGAGATGAAATTTTACATAGTTTTTCATCATTTGCCATCAAAATCTCAAAAATGACATATTTTGAGTTGTGCCCCTATTGCAGGAAACCGACGTTATGTGATAAATTCGTTATGCATTTATTTACGAAGGTCGGACAACAATGACACGAAAAATCAGCTGATTTAAGACTTCAAATTAAAGGGCCCATTTTAATATATAAAAGTCGGAACCTCATTCCAGCCTTTGTCCTACGTCAACATTGCGGTTATGTCTCAGACATTACCCACCCCTAGTTTTTTTTACCAGGATGTCTGGATTTGTCTGGATGGTAGAAAAGATACACAAACGAATAAAACTTTTGTTTTGAAAGCGACTTTATTTCAAAACAACACTTAACATTTTTATATAAGCGTTTGCATGAGGGCCAAGTTTTGAACTTATTCTCTTTTAGTCGTGTTCATATATTTTCACATTCTATGAAACTGCCGATGAAACAGTAATCAAGCCTTTGTCCTCCGTATTCATTTTCACGTAGTTTTAAGTAACCAGTATTCCACGCATTACCGTATCGTCCAACCTTCGACTTAGTGAGGTTATAATCCGAAAAAAGTCTTTCCTTCGCCGTGAGAGAAAACGCAGCATCTTCGGCGATATAATGAGGACATTCGATTGTACTGTTCAGTAAACGGGTTGGAGGAGTCAGCAATGATTTTCCGAATTCACTTGAAGCAAACACGCTTCCATCGAAATTTCCTCCGTATGCTCCGATATCAACAGCCAACAAATATAACTGGCATCGCCAATCTCTATTAACACAATAGAATGTTGCTTTTTATAATTGTAAAACAATGATCCAGAATTTGGTGGACATTGTATGACAACGTGCTTGCCGTCAACTGCGCCGCAGCAATTCGACAAAACCCAGCGCCAGCAGTTGTAGAATTCTCTGCTGCACTTCTTCCATGTAGGTAGTTTCCTTCAACATGGGTAATTATGTCATGGCTGACATCACGTCCTACGTAGCGCCATCACGTCTTCAGTGACTTCCAGCGTCACACAATTTGTCGCACAGTGGAAACACTCATCCGAAATAAACGAAACAGAAAGAAGAGATCTGTTGTGTGCTACAGAATGCAGTACTTGTTATAGTTAAGTCATAAGTTCAATCTGTCAATGTTTGATACAATTATGATTGTTTATTTTATTTATTTATTCACCATCTTCAACCTAACTAGTTGTACAGGCTGATACTTTACCTAATTCCTTATCCTATTTTTAAACGTTGAGGTACACCGGGGCAAGTTGAAACGGGTGGAGTAAGATGAAACAGCGGTTTAACATGATGTTTTCTGATGATGATAAACAATTTGATTGCCATAACACATTGTTTTTGATTCAAACAATCTTTTAGTAAAGGATAAATTTCCAAATTTCATTGAAATCTATTCAGAACTTCGCCCCACCCGTTTCAACTTGCTCCGGTGTACCTCATATCTCCCTTTGTTACAATATCATTACATTATATGTTAGAAAATAAGCACATATTGAAATCTTAGGAGTATGAACATGATCAGAGAAGCCTTGTGGAACATATCAGATAGATTTTTTTATATCGAAACATAGATTTTTTACTCAATTCTACATATAAAAATGAGTTTGTGGAGTACTGAGTGAAAAACACAGTGGAGTAGTGTGCGGTAGTTCGGCAGCAGCAAAGCTTCGCGCGCTCGCTTTGCTAGATTTTTGCGATTTGTTTTTCTTCTCTGCGGGGCACCGACGACGGGACGCCAAGCAGTCAGTAGTGTGCGGTAGTTCGGCAGCAGCAAAGTTTCGCGCGCTGGCTTTGCTAGATTTTTGCGACTTTTTTTTCTCTTCTCTCTGCGGGGCTCCGACGACGGGACGAGTGTGCGCGCGCCGTGGTTGAGTCGGTTCCGAATTTTTCGCTTCCCTTCGGCGCTAGTTTCCAATACACTTTTAGTTGATAATAAATATTTTCTTTCATTTTTTGCATTTACACAAAAGAGTGAAAAATGTTAGTTCGGGTTCGCCGGTCGAGAAAAAATCCGGGCGCCGACAAGTGAGTCGCGTTCAGTGTATTTCTGTGTGGAATAGACTAAAGGTTTCTGCTCCCTAGTGGAGTGGAGACGCGCGATAGAATTTTCTTTTTGGCTAGTTCTTGCGTCGAAAAGTGGTCGGTTGTTAACGGCGGTTTGTGTATATTGATCCATTGTCAAATCATATCACCAACCATAGGTGACTCCCGGACTGACAATGTACCTTACCCTACTAACAAAAAATTCCTTCCTGAGACAAACGTGGAGATGCAGCGATTCGCGGTCTTTTTAACAACGTTTGTCTTACTAACATTCCCTTCCATCCTCGATGACCGTAAGGACGTGGCCGGCGCCGTTATTGACCTTATTAAAGTTGAGAGCTCTCGACCTGTGTACATTGAGAATAGTAAGCTAGTCCCAAGCCCTATTCATTGGTTCCTTGTGCAATTTCGATTGCTCTGGTCAATCACGGATTAGCAACTACGAATTGTGCGGTCATCTATGCTCATGCTCATGCTCTCATACTGAGTGAAAAACACAGTGAATTTAGGCATCAAAAATCATTATCTTTGTAAAAGTTTATGTTAAACGGTACATAAACGTATGATTACATGTAATTCATAGTGAGTTTCCTCTTTTTGGGTAGTTTTTGAATTTTTTATTAACAAATTTTGAACAATAAAGATTTATTTACATGAAATTACAAGGGCATTGCACACTTTTAGTCGTTTATCGATGTATGGAGATTTTTGTCCCAATTTACAAAATTGCTTCCATTTCGTAAAAAACACACTTAGTTAAGAGATTCAAGGCCAGATTTGGAATCCACTATGATGAATCTATCGAGAATTAAAGTCCATTCATTGAAAAAATAGTTGAAACGAAGTCGTACAGCAGATTGTTTGACGGGGTTGACAAATGACGGAAATATCAACAATTTCTATTTTTTGCCCAAAATGTTTAATATAAACTTGGTTTTGAGAAAATACGTGTAAAATGGACTTGCATATGTATACAATTGATCTACGTTTTCCTTTTTCTTAACTGATTTAAGGAATCATAGTTGAGGGGGTTAGAAGCAAAGGGGTGTAAGTGACAAAAATACAATTTCGAGTAAATGAGGTTTAAAGTTTTTGACCAATTTTTCATCCCATACAAAATGTATGGAGCTTCAAAATCAATCCAATTTTCTCTGATTTATTGTAATTTTTCCAATCATCGTAGGAACAATCTTAAAAAAGTTCCTGAAAGCTTGAAATCTGAAGAATTTTATGATATGCTTAGCTCAAAATCGACAAAATGATCACTTACACCCCTTCGATTCTGGACCCCTCAGTTATAAGATCAGCTATACAATGTCTGTCGTACTATTCAAGTTACCCGCATTATCAAAGTTACACCGTAAAACTGGGTAACTTTGATAGATTTTTTGCACGCAGTGAATTTAGCTATCAAATCATAAACTGCGTATTTTTTTTTTTGTTTTAACTGTGTTACGTATATTGAGTTCGTTTTGAGTTGCATTAGAAATTTATATTAACAAATATTGGACACAACAGTTCTAACTGCAGGAAATACAAGACATTGCATACATTTAGGCGTTTACCGATTTCCGTCCCAATTTTCAAAATTGATTTCAATTCGTGAAAACACGCTTCGTTAAGAGATTCAAGACCTTATATGAGTTCTAATATGTCCGATCTACCAAGAATAACCAACAAATTGAAAAAATAACTGAAACGTTGTTGTAGAGCAAAATGTTTGAAGGCGGTCTACTTTGGCCAACCGACGTACCCCACCGGGTTTCCGTATAAATCCGGAACCAGTCATCCAACATGTCCAACCGATGCATTCTATGAAGCGGTTGTAACTTCCGGTTGTTCGGTCAAATTTTCATCAATATCGGGTTAAAATTGAAGAAAATAGAGCTAAATGAACATCAAATTTTAAGTGCGCAAAATACGTTAGAGACGCAAAGGTTAACGCGAAGAGCTCAACATGAAACCTCAAATAATAAGTAAAATAATTAAGAAAACGAGGCACTCATTGTAAGGTGGGAAATTTTGAAAGGTTCATCAACAGTTTAGGACCATCTCAAAACTCCTCATCGCTACAACTGTTGTCATTAGAGTTGATCATCAAATTTGCCGTTCCCAACATTGTTAGTGAGTTGTGTTAAATCTGTGTGTTCCATGATAAGTCTATCTGAATAACTAACATACATTGGTCTGATTTCAGGAATATCAAACCATATTTGCAATCGTCAATTTTTTCAAGTGGGAAACGGAAAAAAATTGGTTGAAATTTCCGTACAAAACGAAGAGAACGTCATCGTTCCTACGCATCCGATTGATGTATCCGAAAACATAGATCTGCAGTCATCCGAATCGTCCTTTCTGATAGCCACCTCAAACTTCGACCCTGTTGGATCCGGAAGTGCAAAGCAAGCCATTCAATACGACGGATGTTCACGGGAAGCACGCGAGAAAGAAAAATGAACGAGGATTAATTTTGAATTTGAATCATTATTTCCTGACTCAAATGCAAAGTCTTCGGTATACCAATCCTGACCACATGGATTCTGCTGCACTTGCTAGCGTATGAGGGTCGTGAGTTCAAATCTCACCTGAGTTGTGGATTTTTTCGCAATTTCACTAATTTTGTATGTTGCTTTCATAACAAAACGCGCTGCCAACTTCCGGTCGGCATTTCTGAATCATCGCAACGAATCAAGCTCCTCTGCTGCTGTTTGTGTTAGTGAGATCGAGATCGGAGAAACGTCAGACTCCCGCCTGCTGATTGGCTGCGACGACTCTGGCGACGGTTTCATCCGCGACGGATTCAAATCGTCGCGTTCGATAAGGGGGAAACCGTCAATAATACATCCTTTTGTACATATGAACGTTGTGTTGATTGAAGATCATTATTTCCTGTTGCTGTGGAACAGCAGCTGTTATTGCTGGAAGACAGCTTGAAAAATCAAGCAGTAAACGACAAGTTCTTCCGTTATTTCGAGTTTTCGTACAACTTGAATGGTAAGCGGGACAGCGGCTTCTTTTTCAAACTATTGCTTCGGAAGGTGTACCGGATGTCACAAACGGGAAGCAGCAGAAGTGCAAAGTAGTTGGTAAAGTGAATAGTTTTGATAGGGTGGAAGACACATGGAAAGGACAATCCCGAAACACCTGGTGTAGAGAGAATGTACTTTTAAAAATACGTTTCCGACCTTGATCAGACACATTCTCCGCGTAGTCCGCGCCGTTGAATACGAATTTACACAAGAGCAGTGCCACAATGCAATGTGTTTCGTCTTTTATTTTGCGACACAAGCACACCGAAACTAAGAAATTCACAGGCGAAGGGATTCAAAAGAAAGCTCATTCTCGCCGACGTAGGAGAGTTGAGACTGTGAACAATGGATCGACTACATCAGAAGCTTTGGTAGCCTACGGAACCAAAACCGAAAATTATGCTGCATCCTTGATTGCATCGGATTTTTCATCGTCAGAAAATGAATCGATTTCGTATATTTTATTGAGAAAAACCCTAATTAATCCACCTAGCGGTGATGGCGCCTTTCTCGTGCCTTCGAAACCCCATTGTTAAAGCCGTAAAAGTGTTGAATTGATCGACTTAGACCCTTCGTGTAGTTTTGAATACCCCAACCAACTGTATTTCTTTTGTTACCATTACCGCTATTAGATTGCTTTGAATAGGTGATTTCTTTATACATATATGAAGTAAATTTTCCTCCCTTTGATCACTATTACAACTACCAAGAAATATTATAGTCAAATTGTGTTCTACTGAAAATGGACATAAACCTCTTTGTAATTAGCTTCCGCATTGTATAAGAATCATATAAAAGTCCAAGTGACAATCAGTACTAGAAGACATTACCAGAAGACACGAGACAGTAATAGAAGAGTACCATTACAAGAAGACATTACCCCAGTGAATATCATCCGAAATATGTTCTGTTGATACCAGATAGTTCAAATGTACAAGTGTACTAGATACCGTAATAAACCATGAAATACCACCAGTAATCACAGACTAAGGGCCGATTTCTTCACCTGGGCTTAACCGGTAAGCCAGGCTTACCCAAACAGTTAAACCTGGCTTAACGCTTAAGCCAGGGTGAAGATATCGCCCCTAAGTGTTTTAGTGATTTAAAGATGACGAAACGAACCATCTCAGTGTACCTAAGCCAGACCATTATCTACGAATTGAACTTCTGGCATTAACATTTGGTCCTTCGAGCCGGATGGCGAAGGTACACACCGTGAAAGTGTCATGAAAACGAGCATGAACATTGAATTTGGATTTTCAACTTATGTTGAAAAAACTCGACCAATTATGGCAAAAGCGCCTAATGCTCCTGCCTTTGTGAAAGTGAACTCGAGAGCATCATTGCTCATTACCACCAACCAATCAAACTAGTGAAGAGAGACAATGCCGAACCGCGTGCAGTGACTGTAGACGAGTGAACAAAAGTGGACGGGAAAACATGGCTGCGCTTCGAAAATCATCCGTGTCGCGTCGAGTGGAAGAATATTGCTTTGAAGAAAGTGTGGAAGCATCTCTTCCTGTGCCAATTCGTCGCGTATTCCTGTTGGTGCGGCTGCTGAAGGAAGAAATCTCCGGTCCGCGAGTGTATTCGCGGAAAGAATTGTTGTTGATCGCACAACGGTGCGAAAACCACCGCAAAAACTTCCAAGATGTCAGCGCATTGTTCCGAACCGGCACCAAATTACAATTAGTGAAAGCGCAGTTCCTCTAAGTGTGATCGCCCCACATTGGAGTAAATCACATCAAAACCTGATCATAAGTGGAAAAACTCAAAATGAAGTAATTGGGTTTTCTGTTGTGTTTTTGCCAAGTGTAGTTATCGTGTAATCGTTTTACAGCTAAGCAGTGTACAAATGTTTTGTTTACGCTTATCAGAAGAGGTTAAGTGAAGCTGAAGTTTAGCCGTTTTCTTTGATATAACTCACAGCACGTGCTAGTTTTGACCGTACCAAGTGAATGAAATTGATAGTCAATCAATTCAACAATGCAGTTTGTTAAATAAGGTTAATGTTGTTATTCTGTTAATTTGAAACCCAAACAAATTGACGTTGAATTTACATACAATATATGAAAATATTGAAAAAAATATTTGATGGAATCCTTTACCGTACATTCAAAATGAAATAACTTGATTTTCCGGCTGTTTCCGGAAAATCTGCGTTTAGTGTATGATAAAACTATTGTTCCTCTTTCAAATGCAGAAAGAAACCTTCCGAATGTTTCCGATTTCAAAAGTTGCAACACTTTGAAAAAATCGTGATAATTATATTATTATATGATATTATTTGCCTTAAAACACTATTTGGCCCTCTGAACGTATTTTTGCTGAAAACTAGAACTCAACAGCTTTCAAGCAAAAAAAAGGAGTTAAAAATCGGTCAACTGGTTCAAAAGTTGTGATTTTTTGAAAAAAATTAGTTTCGAAAAATCTTGACTTTTACAATCATAAAATTGGTCACCCTAATGACGAAATAAAAAAATACGAAAACTATGAAATACGTTTCATTACTAATTTAGGTTGCATTTGGGTTGTGAAAATGCGTCAAAATAATTTTGATCAGTTTTGATGTACTAGGTGCTCCACTGTGCGCCCGTGGCAGTTGAAGTGTACGAACGACTGCAAGCAGCGACGAAGACCGAAAACGACAGCGGAAAGGTCAACTGTTCCGCTTCCAGCATCGAACTTGTCACCGTTTCGAGTGACCCAAGCCAGCAGTTGTGAGTATCTGGCAAATAGTGATCGGAAAATTATGCCGGATCGTGATGGAAAGGATGCGGCAAGTGTACGGTGCGTTGTGTGCAACGGCAATCACACTTTATTGCGTTGCAAAAGTTTTTCGTCGTCAGCCGTATCAGAAAAACGCCGTATCATGAAGCTCTACGGATTGTGCTATGTGTGTCTGCAGTCAGGACACTCCAAGGTCGAATGCAAGTGCTCCAGATCGTGTGACAAATGTGGAAACCGTCACGCCACCACAATCCACGATGCAGTGAAGGTCATCGAGCAGTGTGTGGAAATAAATCGTCGTCGTCCATGCATTTGCTGCGGCGGAAAGCATCCGCTGTACCAGTGTGACGATTTTGGAAAGTTATCTCCGTCGGGACGAATGAAGTTCGTCAAAGATCATCAGTTGTGCGTGAATTGCCTTCACGCTGGCCACAAGGAAAAGGAGTGCGAGAATCCATGGAGCTGCCGCCATTGCGCTTTGCGGCACCACTCGCTTCTCCACCGACCACTGCGCCCAGAAGTGCGGTACTACTAGTTACCATCTCCGTTTTTGATTTTTGTTGAACCAAGTTGAATTCGGTCATTTTGTTTGAAAAATACATTCCTTTGTTATTCAACACCCTTTGAATCATTTGTTTATATTCTGAAACAATGATCCCACATCCATTGCGCAAATTGGCAATCTCTTTCGACACCGTAAGGAACTAGAACGATCCACGAGACAATTAGAATCCCTTTTTTGAATGGCTACTGGAAACAAGGATAGACCAAACATGAAACTTTTGCTGAATCGACATCCCGTAGTTCCCATTGAGGGAACGTTATTGATCACTTCATTCCTCAATTTTCGATGCGCACCACTAGCCGGAGTGCGACCATACGATCCATTCGTCGCATCGAGTGGAGACAACCTGCACCTCTACAGTTTGTCAATCCAAACTTGCTTCACAAGCAAGGCAGTGTCCTTTGGGCGTTCGCAAAGGAGATTGTTTTTGATGTCTCGTCGCTACTGGGAGACTAGGCTTCACTTAGCTGAGTGAAGATTCCGTAGAACGCATTGAGGAAAATGAAGTGAGATGTGCAGCATCATCGTCGTCGCCATCGGGAATCCGCAACAGGATTTCGTGGTACCATTTCTGATTCGGCCAACCGGTCGAGACCAACGTCGATTCAACAACCAACCTCTTCAATCAAGCCAACCCAGTCCAGCAGTGCAACCGTTCCGGATCAAGCAGTACCGTCCAACAAAACCACAACGTGTGGTCAATTGAATGCCTACGTCAAGCATCGTCGAATCACCAGTGAGTATCGTTCTCTTGGGGGTCGTACACAAATTACGTCACGCTTTTAGGGGGGGGGGGGTGTTGCAGAACGTGACGCCCCTTACAAAAATTATTGAGGTCCCATACAAAAAGTGTGACATAGGGGGGAGGGGGGGTTGAAAAAGGTCGATTTTTGAGTGACATAATTTGTGTATCACCCCTTGTGACAACATCAGTGAGCATCAGCCAGCAGCATGATGAGATTTCAATCGGCCCTTCGCAACGTTGGGTAACCTCCGTGATTCCAGCTAAGGACATCAGTACAACCAGATCAGGTATGACAATCGAAGCATAGGGCACTTGCTGGCTTTGTTTAGTGTGCCCAACAGACCCATTTGATTTTGCTGTGAAACGTTTCGTAACGCGACTCTCATTACAAAGCGTTACCAGCAAAATCAAAGGGTCTGTTGGGCACACTAAACAAAGCCAGCAAGTTCCCTATTGATGTAGTATTCCAGTGAAAGTGTATCCATTGAACAAGTAATAAGCATTGTAATACAGTGAAACTTTGTAAATCCTCCTTGAACCTTATGAAAGTGTAGTAGTGAACAGATATATCAGGTCACTTCCATGTTTCAAAAACTTGAATGAAGATCGACAAAAGAAGCCAAGTTAATGTTGAAATATTTGGATATTTCAAGGCGGGGTGTATAAAGAAATCACTTATTCACCCATATCAATAAAACTCAAGCGAAATGCTGATGTATATCGCACTTTCATACAATTAACAGAAACCCATTTCATGATACCAGAAATCATATCGTTTATCTGGCTTTTAATGTTTGAGCTTCAAACTCTCAAGAAAAAGACGCTATCTGGAATTTGAAACCGCCATTCAGGATTTAAGATTGCCATCTTCGATGTTCTGGTCGCCATTTTTGGCGTCCAGGCATCTTCCCTACGAAAAATATACTTCATTAAACAGCCGCCATCTTGAATTTGGAGCCGCCATCTTGGGTTTTGGACCACCATCTTGGATATCCTGATCGCCATATTGGACTCTGGAAGTCTTCCTCATACCAAATATACCAATATTACATGGTTTTAGAGCCTAAAACTTCATTAAACAGCCGTTAGAGCCTAAATCTCCATCAATCAGCCGATATCTTGAAACTGATTCCGCCATCTTGGATTTTAGATCGCCATCTTGTACATTTAGGTCGCCATTTTTTTTACTCCGGACATCTTCACCATACCAAATATACCCATATTGCATGTTTTAGAGCCTTAAAACTTTATAAGGCCGAGAGAACCAGGCACGGAATCCACTCGTTTTACATTGGAATATAAAGTACATGTGCTGTAATGAACAAAAACGTTTTTATTTTCAAAAAAATTCGATGGTCGATTTTGTATGGAAAAAAATGGTCTAAATTTCAACTTTTTGTCAACAAAGTTTAAAATGTTGTTATTTTGTGATGCGTTTATCAATCATGCTGATTTTTTGACAGGTTATTGCCCTAATATTCATGAGTTACTTGTGTGGATTTGAACTCGATTGGTCAATTATTTTGGGCGATATGGCAATTTTAGTACATGCCCATTTATTATAGTACATTTTTCAAACGGCTGAGTTTCTAAAAGTAATGAAGCAATCAAGTTGAAATTTTGTCCACTAGTGAAAGGAACATAGGCCTTTTATTCCCCATCATTCGATTTTCAATTCGCTCACCACAACAGAAGTTCGAGCTTTTAGGCCTTGATGCACTCAAAAATGACAGTTTTTAGAGAGACATTTTATTCTAAAAAGCCCATTCATATCTAAACGAACGGAAAAAAAATATGTGTATAGGGTAGCAATATAGTTGCCACTGCCTTATAAAGGGTTAAATTTCTTTTTAAACAGACGCCATCTTAAATTTGAAGCCACCATCTTGGATTTCAGACTGCCATCTTGGATATTCTAGTCGCCATTTTAGGAGTCCACACATCATATGGTCGGCGTTCAGTCAGACCGGGCCATCTATTTTTCAATGATTTTGTGGAAATGTCTTGCAAGCACTTGGGTTATCGAATCGTGAGCATTATTTTCTGAAAAACTGTAGTTCTTCTATGTAATGACCCATCTGCATCAACGAAACGTCGAAAAGTTCAGAGTTATCGAATTCCTTCGCTTATCTTTAGGGGCCGTCCATATACCACGTGGACAGAAAATTCATGGTTTTTGACCCCCTCCCCCCTCCCCGTGGACAAGCGTGGACTTTTCATTGACACCTACCCCCCTCTCCCAATGTCCACGTGGACATCCGAAAAAAAAGATTTTTTTTTCATATTTCTAAAATTAACGGAAACGTGATTTTGAAAAGTTTTTTTTAATATTGTTTTTGCCTTTCTCGTACACTAAGTGTACTGGAAAGGCTATATGTTCACTCCAAAAATGACTTTGTGATAGAAGGCCCGGAGGGTCGAGTCACATATACCAATCAACTCAGCTCGACGAATTGAGGTGATGTCTGTGTGTGTGTATGTGTGTGTGTATGTGTGTGTGTATGTATGTGTGTATGTGTACAAACAAACTCACATCACTTTTTGGCAGTAAACCTCAACCGATTTTAATGACCGACGGTTCATTCGACGCGGAATCTGGTCCCATTGTTTCCTATTGAAAATGGTTCGGATCGGTCCAGCCGTTCCGGAGTTATGGCCATTTAGGTGTTCCGGACCAGTGCCCTTGGAAGGGGCCATACATAAAAATGTAACAAACATATACATGCGATACATCAAACTGCGGCATTTTAGATTACCTGATAAACAGTTAGCAAGAAAACAGTCTCAGACCATATCTGAACCGGTAGTGTTCCGGAACCGGTTCCGGATGTCCCGCTGGAAGTGGCCAAATATAAAAGTGATCCAAAACTATGCATGCGACACATCAAATCGCGGCTTTTTCGATAACCTGATGAACAGTTAGCAAGAAAATAGTCTGAGACTATATCTGAACCGGTAGTGTTCCGGAACCGTTTCCGGATGTTTCGCTGGTAGTGGTAAAATATAAAAGTGATTTAAATCCATGCGTGCGACACATCAAACAACGGCATTTTCGATAACTTGATTAACAGTTAGCAAGAAAACAGTCTCAGACCATATCTGAACCGGTAGTGTTCCGGAACCGGTTTTTGGTGTCCCTCCGGAAGTGGCCAAATATAAAAGTGAACCAAATCTATGCATGCAACATATCAAAGCGGGGCTGTTTGATAACCTATTGAAAGCTGGCAAGAAAATAGTCTCAGACCATATCTGAACCGGTAGTGTTCTGGAACCGGTTCCGGATGCCCCGCTGGAAGTCGCCAAATATAAAAGTGATTCAAAGCAATGCATGCGACACATTAAATCGCGGCAATTTTGATATCCTGATGAACAGTTAGCAAGAAAACAGTCTCAGACCCTATCTGAACCAGTAGTGTTCTGGAACCGGTTGCTGGTGTCCCGCCGGAAGTGGCCAAATATAAAAATAAACCAAACCCATGCATGCGACATATCGAAGCGTGTTTTTTTTTTTTATAATGAAAGGTTGGCATAAAAAAGACTCAGATCATATCTGAACCAGTAGTTTTTCGGAACCGGTTCCAGCTTTTCCGCCGGAAATGGCCGTATTTAAAACTGAACAAAACTTATGCATGCGACACATCAAATCAAGTCTTTTCCGACAACTTGATGATCGCTTATCAAGGAAGTAGGCTAAGATCACATTAGGGACTGCCAGTATGTAGTGCCGAAACTAGTTCCGGGTTTCACTCCAAAAGCGGCCAAATATAAAATTGAACCAAACCCATACATGCAACACATCAAAGCGCGGCTTTTTTGATAATCTAATAAACGTTAGCAAGTCAATAGGCTCAGACTATTTAAGAGACTACCGGTAGTGTTCCGCAACCAATTCCGGGCCGGAAGTGAAACCAAACTCATGCATTGAGATATCGTGTCTTTTTAGGTAACATGATGAACAGTTGCAAGAAAATAGACGAAAGCCATATCAGTGTGTTACGGAACCGATGATTGTACGACATTTCCCCGAAAACCAGTTCCCCGAATGAAGTTTCCCCGAAAGTTATTTCCCCGAAAAACGATTCCCCGAACGAACTGTTTCCCCGAATGTACCGTTCCCCGAAATATTTATAATACTATTTTTAGTACTGGTTTCTAATCATTTTCTTGATTAATTCCATTGTCTGAACTAGTCATTGAAACGAAGTAGCGGAAAGTTAGCCTGAGTACAAAGTGTGCCGATGTGTAGTCTTTAGAAAGATATCAAGATCATGGAAACTTTCATATCTCATTGATATTGTGCATTCCCTCTTACCATGAATTCTTCGAGATATAATGTACTTCATGATGCTTCAATGAGGTTTGCTTTTTTTTTTAATATGAGTCGTTCTTTTCTGTTGTACTGATTGAAAATAACATGGCACTCAACTAAGAATACGCTCATCATAATTTTCCCTTCTTTTATCCATAGGCTGTTCTTTCTATTTATTTTTCAATTTTCAATCGATGAAAACGCCGCTCAAACGCATAATACCTTTAAAACGAGTCATCGTGATTGGTGTAGTAATCTGCTAAAGTTCATTGTCATTGTAAAACACATGATCCAGATGACTTCAACTTTAAGTCTTAATGTATTCTTGCTAGCGAAGGAAGTCTATGAGCACAATTTTAATATGTATTAACAGGCTTTAAAACAAAAGTCAATGTAATTCAATTTGTTTGACAAACAGATTTGAAGCTAAGCATTCATCAGTTTTTTTTGTAAATCAATGGATCAATCATGACCGAAGTAGCATTTGGAATTGACATTTCTGCAGAACATACTAGTAGTTAGACCACCGGAAATTTTTGAAAGAACAGTATATGATGAAAGAAGGGAGAACCTTTGATGAAGATTTCTACTATAACGCCTATAGATACCTACTAGAACAGTCGGTGACAAATAATAATAATAAATATAGCAGCAGTTCAACTTGAAAGAACAGCCTACGTTTAAAAGAAGGAAAATTTTATTAAATGAAAGGTTATCAATCTAAATAAAAAGACGCTGCTGGATCTTTAGGCAGAAGTATGTCAAGCCGAAGAACGTTAGGCTGCAATCATTACGCCGGACGAGCTTCATTACGATTGAGTTGGAAGCCAAGGAAAAGCCCAGTTTGATCATAGACAGGGGATAGACAAAATGATCGGGAGAGGCAAAATTTTCACTTTTCGCAAAATGTTCAACTCGCTGTAACTTCTTGAAAATAGCATCAAATATTCTCAAATTTTTACTGTAAGTTCATCAACTAGTTGTGTATCAGTGGTCCAAATTTAGGAAAGATCGGGCCATTTTCCACAAAGTAATAAATATTCTTGGAAAAGGTAAAATTATCCGATAGCCAACTTTGAGCTGTTATATTTCCGGATTCAATGAACCGAATGCAATGAAATTTTGACCATTTATGACTTATATAATGATCTATGAAAAACCGTTGACTTAATTTAAAATTCTTTACACGGAAGAAAATTATAACGATTAGATTATTTTTCTAATAAAACACAAAATTATCCAAAACTTCAACATCGTTTCAAAATTCAAGATGCAAATTATCGTTCATTTAATTTCCCTCTAATTGACTTATATGTAAATGTGTTTTGAAGGAAAGCTACAACATAGCCGCCAACAAATTGAAAAAGTAATGGAATACATATTAAAAATAGACCATTTTGCTAAAAAATCGTGAGAAAAATAAAGTCGATATAGCTTTTGCTCTTGTTAAAAATTTCAAGTTAAGTCAAATGTTTTTCAGAGTTCATTATATAAGTCATGAATGGTCAAAATTTCATTGCAATCGGTTCATTAAATCCAGAGTTATAACAGCTCAATGTTGGCTGTCGGATAATTTTACCTTTTTCAAGAATCTTTATAACTTCGTGGAAAATGGCCCGACGATTCCCAAATTTTGACCACTGATACACAACTTGATGAAATTACAGTAAAAATTTGAGAATATTCGATACACTTTTCGAAAAGTTACAGCTAGTTGAACATTTTTTGAAAAGTGAAAATTTTACCTGTCCCGATCATTTTGTCTATCCCCTCAAAAGAATAGCCGACTTCTCAAAGAAGGGTAATCTGTCATGGGACAGTCAGTGATTTGATAAATTACTACCGTCAATAAGCTATGAAATATTACAGCTAAAACAACTACGTGTTATAAAAAGAGGTGAAATTTTCAGATGGAATGTTGGCAGAGTGATCACTTCCCAAGTAACATTATTTAGTCAAATACACTAGAAGAGGTTCTTAGAACCATAATAAAACTAAAATAATAGATAGGAAGATTTATGGCGGTTTTCAAAACCTCTACAAGATTAATTGCCTATCAACATGTTACTTGGGTTGATCATCAGTACTTCAGTAACAGTATAACATCTACATCAAGAAATCATCTATCATCTATCATCAAAAGGGAAAAGGAAAGAATATTGTAAAATCATGGAAGTGTATCCCAGTATCCATAGAATTCCCTAGATTGAACCACTCAAGAGACTCAAACATCTTCTAGGCCTTCGGAAACAAATTTTAACATCGTTTATGAAGAAAATTAAGAAGACTGCCTACTGACCCATGCTACCCTATGATCTTCAGCTTTGCAACCCATTCGGCTTAACGTACTTCGGTATGACGTACTTTGGCTAAGCGTTCTTCGTCCTAAAGACCGGATGCCCCTAGTTGTGCAATAATCTTTTCGGGGAAACGGTACATTCGGGGAAACATTTTTCGGAGAAATGGTACATTCGGGGAAAAAACTTTCGGGGAAACTTCATTCGGGGAACTGGTTTTCGGGGAAATGTCGTACAATCGGAACCGATTCCGGGTGTCCCGCCAGAAATGGTCAAATGTAAAAGAGAACCAATACATGCGACATATCAATGACTTATTCAGTAACATGATAAACGGTAAACCAGTACATAATCTCAGACCATATTTGAGAGAACCGGTAGTGTTCCAGAACTGGTGATGAGACGAGTAAACCGCCGGAAGTGATAAAATATAGAGGGGAACCAAACCATAGCGGCGTTTTTGATTTTTTGATGAACGGTCAACAAGAAAATCAGTAACAAATTTCGAAAACGACGTATAATCAATGATGTAGCATTGATTATACGTCGTTTTCAAAATTTGTTACTGAAATAGTCTCAGGCCACATCTAGAACTAGTAATAGTATTTCGGAATCGGTTGCGGGTGTTCCATCGGAAGTGATTAAATAGAAGTGAACCAATAAACACATAAAATCGCAGCTTTTTTAAATTTGCCGAACGGTTAGCAAGAAAATAGCCGCAGATCACATTTATATTCGGCTTTTTAGGTAACCCGATGAACAGTTGACAAGAACATAGTCTCAGTCCATATGTGAGACAACCGGAATCGGTTCCAGGTGTCCCGCCGTAAGTGGTCAAACGTAAAATTGAACAAAACCCATGTAAGCTGCACATCAAATAGCGGAATTATAAAAGTGAACCAAATAAATGTCAAAGCGATAAATCAAATCGTGGCTTTTTTGATAGCATGTAAACGTTGAATAAGATTACAAGTGAAGAAATGTTCAAAATCTTCATATATGCAAGAGAACAAAATCGTGACCAAAGCGATCTCATCAAATCACACCATTTCAGATTCCTGCGGTGTAAATATATAGTAGGATGGAACAACGTGGAAAAAATATAATTTGATCGCATCAACACCGAATAAAGTTTTTTCAATCTTCAATCTCCTTTTGCCTCTAAAATTACTGCTCACAATTTGGGTATGGCTGGTTGAGCCCTCACTTTTCTCATTGCGATTGAAATTTGAATGGAAAATTTCCATTTTCTGCTTTTTCCCGTAAGGAGGTCAAATTTCACATGAATCGTGTTACCAATTATACTAAAATATAGCCTAAAGTGTGCTTTGTCGAGGCTGTGATTGTGAATAAAGTCAACCTTCTTCATGCATTTGCTGACGCTCACCCCGCTGCCGTAGTGAATAGAATTGTTGCTTTTTGAAAGTTAAAATTGTGCTTTTCTATATAAAATGATTCAGAAACATTTCAGCTAACGTCGATGGAAAGATCATGAGTACAGTTTCGACGAGAAAGGCACTATTACCACTAGGTGGATTAATCTGGGTTTTTTTTCTTCGTAAACAATGTTTTTCCTATAATTGAAAACTTTATAAAATTCAAATATTCTATAGCATTACTTAGAATACAAACAAGTAGCACAAGTTTTCAACATTGTTTTTAATTCAGCTTAATGTTTGTGAGAGTGTGGGTTCGATTCCCGCTCCAGTTGGTGAACAATTTTTGTCAAACGGAAAATTCTTCACTGTGTATGTTTCGTGTTATGTCCATCGTGTAATGTTAATGATTGTTCAATGTTCAGTCTATGATTGTCTGATTGTTTTGTTGAGATAAAGTAATTTTTAATCTAAGATTTTTGTTGAGATAAGATTATATTTCTTAGATTCTTACAAAAAACAAGCATCTAAATTGTATTGCTGGGGTTTAGACTTTAATATCCATTAGAAATATCTAAAAGGGATCTTTTAAAGGGACCTACAAAAAAGTTTTTGATATAAGCTTGCAAATTCCTACATGTATTTTGAAACTTTGAAGTAGTTTAAAAATTGGATATGAAACTTCGAGAAACCCATACAGCACTTCAATGAAAATTTTCTGACTGAAACACCAACATTTGCATGGTTTACACTCCATTTTAAATCTCCAGAATATTCCTCGATGAAGGAAACTAAGTAATTAGAAATTCTGAAATTTAAAACAATTTAGTCTGTGAATCAATACCATGATTTTTTTCCTTGAAGAAGTAACTTACAACTAAAAGACAATGTATAGTAAAATAAAATGTATGAAAGAACTGTTTAAGAGAATTTCATCAATAATGCGGTATAATTTGTTTCGTTTGTAGATTATTGTTTCTTAATTTATATGTCAATGTTGTCCACGTGGACATTTAACGAACCCCCACCCCCCTCTTCGTGGACAAGCGTGGACTTTTTGCTAACCCCCTCCCCCCTCCAAGCTGTCCACGTGGTATATGGACGGCCCCTTACCTGCCCAAAAAATTGCGTAGTCTACTCTGATTTAACGCCGACCATATAATATATAGCATGCTTAAGAGCCTAAATCTTTATTAAACAGCCGCCATCTTGAATTTTGGGCCGATATTGGGGATTTTCTGGTCTCCAGTGTTGATTTCCGCACAAAACTCGTCAACCATGCTAAAGGTTACAAAAATCGCCGCAGTTTGATGTATCTCATGATGGGGCTAGTTCAGTTTTATATACGGCCAGTTCTACCGGTGCTGGTCCGGATCACTGAAATTGCCATAACTCCGGAACGCCTTGGCCGATCTAGACCATTTTTGATAGCAAACAATTCCGGTTCGATTCTATAATCCAAAAAAACGGCCAATGGGAAGTGCCTTAAAAGTGAGTGAACTTTTTTTTGCACATACATACATACAGACATAATTTCAATTCATTGAACTGAATTAATTGGTATATGCGGCTTGATCCACCGAGCCTGTTTTTCGAAAAATCGTTTTTTAGGTGAACGTATAGTTTTTTAGTTCACTAAGTGTGCGAGAAAGGCAAAACGCAACTTTCGAGCTTTTTTGCTTTAGTTATCTAGCTAACCCAATAGATTCCAAGATCTTTTTGGTAGCAAATTCAATAATCTTTCAAATGCGATAAGTTTGACCATTTTCAAGTTATAGCCAGTTTGAGACAAGCAAAGTCAAAAACATGTAAAGTTCAATTACTACGTAACAGTTGAGATTTGACCATATGCGTAAAACATTTTTTTCACCGGTCTGAATCTGTTTGCTTGCTAACGTTCATAAATTTATAAAAAAAATCCTAGCTTTGCTGTGACGCATACATAGGTTCAGTTCAATTTTATATTTAGCCGCTTTCGGAGAGACACCCAGAACTGGTTACGGCACCACCGGCTGTACTAATGTGGTCCTAACCTATTTCTTCGGTAACCAGTCATCAAGTTATCAGGAAAGCCGTTATTTGTTGTATCGCATGCATGGGTTCGGTACTCTTTTATATTTGGCCACATCCTTCGGGACCCCCGGAACCGGTTCCGGACAACTACCGGTTCACATATGGTCTGATACTGTTTTCCTGCTAACCGTTCATCAGGTTATCGAAAATGCCGCTGTTTGATGTGTCGCATGCATCGGTTTGGTACTCGTTTATATTTGGCTACTTCTGGCGGAACATCCGGAACTTGTTCCGGAACACTACCGGTTCAGATATGGTCTGATACTGTTTTCCTGCTTACCGTTCATCAGGTTATCGAAAATGCCGCTGTTTGATGTGTCGCATGCATGGGTTTGGTACTCTTTTATATTTGGCCACTTCCGGTGGGACATCCGGAACCGGTTCCGGAACACTACCGGTTCAGATGTGGTCTGATACTGTTTTTCTGGTAACCGTTCATCGGATTATCGAAGAAGCCGTTGTTTGATGTGTCGCATGCATAAGTTATGTTCAATTTGATATTTGGCCACTCCCGGCAGGACCTCAGAACCGGTTCCGGAACACTACCGGTTCCAGATATCGTCTGAGACTATTTTCCTGCTTACCGTTCATCAGATAATCGTAAATGCCGTAGTTTGATGGGTCGTATGCATGGGTTTGGTGCATTTTCATATCTGGCCCCTTCCAGGGGTACCGGTTCCGGAACACCTAAATGGCCATAACTCCGAAACGGCTGGAGCGATCCGAACCATTTTCAATAAGAAAAAAATGGGACCATATTCCGCGTCGAATGAGCCGTCGATCGTTAAAATCGGTTGATATTTACTATCTAAAAGTGAGGTGACCTTTTTTGAACACACATACACACATACATACATACACACACACACACACACATACACACACACACACACACACACACACACACACACACACACACACACACACACACACACACACACACACACACACACACACACACACACACACACACACACACACACACACACACACACACACACAGACATCACCTCAATTCGTCGAGCTGAGTCAATTGGTATATGAAAATTGCCCCTCCGGGGGCTCTATCAAAATTTCATTTTTGGAGTGAACATATAGCCTTTCGGTACACCTTGGTGTACGGGAAAGGCCAAAACACCTTCATAAACGTTTCGTTTATTAAATCCAACTAAAGGATATCATATTGAAGTAATACAGTTATTTCGCATCTACTATTGGCATGAATAAGCATGCATGTTTGAGAATGTATCTTTACGAAGCACAATTCAAAAAAATTGATATATTTCAATATTCATGAAAACATTAATTCTTCGTCATTTAATAGTTAATAAACCGCAGATTAAGAAATACCATTCGTGTGCAAAAACTGATTCAATGAAAAATGTTTGTTATAATTTTCATCGGTCAAGCCGATCATTGATACCCCGTTTTACGGTACCCGGTACCTGTTATTGGAAAGATATTACATAACTAGGTGGCCCGACGTGGCTAGCCACGTTTGCTTCAATTCGACGTTTTTAGTCTTCAGGCAATATATCATTCATAGATTTGACTCACATATACATTATTTTACATAGCTCATTTTAACTTCTAAAAGCTCATACTATGCGTATCCGTGAAAATCATAGAGAAAATTACGCCATAAACTGCGCGCGCAAAGAAGCCTGTGGCAACTGACAGATTTGGCACATCATCTGAATTCGCGCAAGTCTAATCAAAGCAGAACCAATTAAGTTTGAAGGTAAAAGGGGTTTGTTTAGTGTCAAAAATAAAATAAGTTTTGACTTGTCTTACTTTTTAAATTATTTTATTTATCGAATATGCTTTACACGTTAATTGGGTCAATGCTTACATATAGTTTGAACGGTGAAATATAAAAAGTCCTAATTTGAAAACACCTCTTTAAAAACTATGTTTCTTGTAAACCAATGTCCATTTTCATTGATTCCTTGTCCCTCCATGTTTTCAATGTAGAGCTTTATAAAATCAGGATACCTTGTACGTGATAAAGCAACATACAACTTCCCATGGGAAAAGACAGGACTACTTAAGTGAATTCCAACGCGTTCAAATGTTTGTCCTTGTGCCTTGTTGATCGTCATTGCAAAAGCTGGTATGATGGGATATTGACGCCTCCTCAAGATAAATGGATAATTTGAATCGCTGGGTGCAAAGTCAATTCGTGGAATACACACAGTATCTCCATTGTGAGATTCAGACATGATTTCACAAACGACGAAGGACTCGTGAAGTTCCCGTACCATCATTCTTGTTCCATTGCATAAACCTTTCCTGGGGTTAAGATTACGCAACAGCATTACTATCGTGCCCTTTTTCAAGCACAATACATGAGGTGGGACACCCGATGGATTAAGTGTGTACAGGTACTCCACAGGATATGCAGTCACATCATTTGCATCCTCACTTTCTAAAGAATCAGTGCTGTAGTAAATCTTCGCGGTCCCTTCTTGATTATCAATTATTTTTTGATTGATTTGTAGAATGTCTTTGTTAGTTGGAGCTAAAATCACACGCTTGGATAGTTCCGCTGGAGTGAGGCTGTTCATGTTTCTTCCAAATACTGTTTCAATCAAGTTTGTTCGTTCAATCATGTTCTGTGGAATCTTAACTGAATCAGCGTACAATCCTTCGTCTTGCGACAAATTGCTATCGCCTATATCAAGCAACCATTGATTGAAACCTGTATTATTGACGCAGCGCATGTTGCAAACCAAAGATATCGTCTCAAATAGTGCCCATAGTGGACTTGATTTTAGGCATGCTTCTACGATTTCCGCTCGTTGTCCCTTAGGAATGACAGGAAGTGTTTGGCGCTAGTCGCCTCCAATAACAATAGCTTTGCCACCAAAAGGCAATTCTGGGTTGACCAGATCACGTAGAAGCATATCAATACAGCGAAGTCCTTGCTTTGGTAGCATGGTTATTTCATCTATGATAATGAGAACTGATTTCTTTATATCCTCACCTTCTTTAGAGCCTTGCCTGATCTTTGATACTGATGTTTCAGTGATAGGAACTGGTAGCTTGAATCCTCGATGTACTGTTTGACCTCCTTTAATAAGGGTTGCAGCTATCCCAGTTGTAGCGTAGGAAAGAACGATTTGTCCACGGCTTTTTATAAAGCTGATCAATGTGTTGTATAAATAGGTTTTTCCTGAGCCACCAGGACCATTGAGGTAGAATAATTTTTGGCTGCTGGATTCATCAACACCACACATAATTTTTGTAAAGGCATTTAGTTGAAAGTCGTTAAGAGTAGATATTTTCTGTTGTGCTTCCGCAAGTTCTAGCTCTGTATTCACAGGCTCTTCGTGAATATTGTTAACAAAATCAATAGGTTCAGGTAAGCCGAAAGAAGAGCACTTCATTCCGTGCTGGTTGAGATTTCCTTGTAGATCATGGAGAGCCAGATTAACAGCAGTCTGATGATCATTATGCCTTGAAAAATCTAAGCACATATGAGATACATACTTTTCCCATAATGCTAAAGCATTACTTGGCGAGCAGAACACACAAATTAACGCGAATGTCTGTCGAATTTGTGAAGGCATGAGAAAAATCACTGCTTCATCTAAACATTTCTCCCATTCTGCATCTGAAGAAAGGAGGTTCAATTGGATTGCTGCTTCCTTAAATGTTGGGTACACGATACCATTGATGGTACGAAGGTGTTCAAAACTTATGGCTCCTGACACATGGAGCAGCAAAAGTCGTAAACAAAACCGTTCGTAATCTTGAAGTCCAACAGTATACATCCTTGCAACAATCCTGGCTCCCCGTTGTCGACGTTTCCATGAACTGTGATTGAAGACGTAATGTTTTGGGATTTCTGTGTAATGATACTGATTGGCAGTTGGGTCCTCTTGGTTTAGTTGAAACCACGCAAGAAGTTTTGTGCTGCGATTCAGTGCTTGATCAAGAGCTTCCTGTTCATTTCCTGGCTCAAAAATGATTTGTTGTTGGTTCGGCAAATGTACAGGAAGTCGAATGACCGCGTGTGATCTGTCATGCATGGGAAACTCAAGCAATCTCCACATTGCTTCCGGTGCGCTGACATATCGTGCATTGAGATAAGTAGCAATTTCATCATGTATCATTCTTTGGTTATCTCCAGTCCCAACAACAACATTTGCACAATCAAATCCTTTGTACACATACTTATAGATATACTTAACAGCTTTAAGTGATGTGCACACCTCGGTATTGATATGGGCATTGTACTTTAGTAAACAATATTTGTTATACGGTACAACATAACGATTATCTAAATCTCGATTATCAATCACAACCGTTATATCACGACGGCGGTACAGTGGATAACCATTTGCATTAGTAGCTGTTTGCGTTTGAAGTTGTTTTGGAAATTGTTTTTTACATTCTCCATTCTCCATGCACGGGGCTGACAGATTATTGGAACCGCAAGGACCATGTATCATAAACTTTGTAACTGCTTCGAACAGGATTGGATCTTGCTCACGATCGGGTATTTCAGCACATACAACTTCATCTATACGCTGTGAAGTCTTGAACTTGTCGGTTTCATCTAATACTATCAGTATGTGTGCATGTGGAAGGCCTCGTTTTTGAAACTCTATTGTATATATATAAGCAACGCATTTTCCCAAAACATGATTAACCGTTACGTCCTCCATCAGTGCCTTGAGCTTCAACCTGAACACTCTAGCTACCAAATCTGGTCGATCGCACGCTGCTTCAAAGCTTCTCAAATTATGCTTAATCTCATCCCAGTTTGGATTCGCTGTAAATGTGATGAAAAGATCAGGTGGACCATGCTTTCCAAATATTGCCATAGCATCCTGGAGCCGCTCCCGCATGTTCCGCGGAGATCCTTCAAAGGATGATGGTAATATTACCGGAACTCCTGCTTGCAACCCAGCATTCTCAGCAGCATTCGCAACATGATCCGCTAGTCCTTGATATAGTTCTGCCCGTAATTTGTTCTGCTTGCATCGAACAAAGTTCAAATTGTTGGCTTCAACTTGTAGGTATGAATCTACGATCCACTGTCTTCTTCTTCTTCTTCTTCTTCTTCTTCTTCTTCTTCTTCTTCTTCTTCTTCTTCTTCACGAATATTCAGGAACATTCCAGAACATCCCAGTCTCAAACTTATCGGTGAAACATTTCAATGAAACATTTCAAAGCGTGACGGAAGGACAGACAACTCTGGGATTTTATATATATGATTAATTGGAAATACGCCTATTAGAAAAGAAACAAACATTGCGAATTGGTTTTTACGGTCATTTCGCACTGCGTTCCTAAGGGGCTGTTCATAAACCACGTAGACCAAAATTTGGCCATCTCAGACCCCACACCCCGTCTCCCCCCCCCCCCTCGTATACTTTTGCCCATACAAAAATTTTGAAATTTGTATG